>NC_045966.1:52375643-52442295 GCF_010909765.2 Amblyraja radiata
CAACTGACCTGTTGGCTCTGTATGCAAATTGGTATGGGTCCATGAGTGGGGTGGTGACAGTTTTCAGGTGATTGAGTATGATGCGCTCAAATGATTTCATGACTGCCGATGTCAAGGCAATGGGTCTGTAGTCATTGAGGCAGGAGATGGTCTTGGACTTGGGAGCCGGGATGATAATAGATTCTTTGAAGCAGTTGGGTACTGAGCTTTGACAGAGGGAGGTGTTGAAGATGTTGGTAAAAACCCCAGCCAGTTCCGCAGCGCAGTGGTGGAGAACGGAGGGGCTGATGTTATCCGGGCCGGGGGCTTTATTCCTCTTAAGTCCCCTGAAGGTGCTCCTCACCTCCTCCTCGTAAATGGTGAAAGGGGGGGGAGGGAGGGGGTCGGGGGGAGATGGTGGTGGAGCCGGTGCCTGCTCAAACCTCCCATAGAAAAAGTTGAGTGTATCAGGAAGCTGATTGTCGCTGTCAGGTGTGGGGGTGGGTTTCTTTTTGTAGTTCGTCATGTTTTGGAGTTTTTTTCCAGATGAAACGTGTGTCACTAGTAGTGATTTGTTCTTCTAGTTTAGTGGCATAGTTGGATTTGGCTCTTCTTATAGCAGATCTCAGTTTGTATTTGGCAGCCATATATTGTTCTTTGTTTCCTGCCAGATGAGCTGAATTTTTCTCCTTTCTTAATTTTTTAATGTCCTTGTTAAACCACGGTTTATTATTATTGTAGTGTTTGACTTTTTTGAGTGGTATGCACAGGTTCACGCAGTAATTGACGTATGACGTCACTGCAACGGTGACGTCGTGGAGGTCACCTGCAGCATGGAAAACATTCCAGTCTGTGCACGCGAAACAGCCCCGGAGTTTTTCGATGGCTTCAGGGGACCAGCACCGGACAAGTTTTGTCGGTAGGTACACAAAATTGCTGGGGAAACTCAGCGGGTGCAGCAGCATCTATGGAGCGAAGGAAATAGGCGACGTTTCGGGCCGAAACCCTTCTTTCCCAGAGTTTCCCCAGCAATTTTGTGTACCTTCGATATTCCAGCATCTGCAGTTCCCTTTTGAACAAAGTTTTGTTGGTATATTGGAGGATTTAACTTTTTGCCTGTATTGTGGAATTAGCAGCAGCATTGCGTGGTCGGACCTGCCCAGCGGAGCCCTCGGGAATGCACGGTAAGCCTCTTTGATGGTAGTGTAGCAGTGGTCCAGCGTGTTGGTCCCTCTGCTGGGGCAAGTTACCTGCTGATGGTAGCAGGGGAGCTCAGATGACAAATTGGTCTGGTTAAAGTCCCCAAGGACGATGACTGCTGTGTCCGGATGTGAATTTTCCACTGAGGAGACGTAGTTTGCTAACTCGGCTATGGTGGTGTTAGCGTTAGCCTCAGGTGGAATGTAAACACAGATCACAATTACTGATGCGAACTCCCGTGGGAGGAATGATGGTCTGCATTTGACAGTGAGGTATTCCAGGTGCGGGGAGCATACATGGGTGAGTTCTGTAGAATTTGTACACCAGCGTTCATTTATCATTATGCAAACGCCGCCGCCTTTTGCCTTGTGCGATAGTTTGGATGATCTATCGGCACGATGTAATGTGAAACCTGGAAGTGTTACCGCTTGGTCAGGTACTGATTGATCCAGCCAGGTCTCTGTCAGGCAGATGGCAGAGCAGTCACTGTAGTCTTTGTTAGTTTGTATCATAAGTTGGAGTTCATCCATTTTGTGCCGGAGGGATCTGACGTTTGACAGCAGAAGGGCGGGGAGCGGTGGCCGGTAAGGGCGTCTCCTGAACCTGGCAAAGGTGCCGGAGCGGCGGCCTTTTTTGGCCGGCAGCCATGATGTAGAGTGGCTTGAGATGTTTAAGTCCCGTAATTTCTCCTCCAGCAAGGATGTAGATGGGCCCGAATCACTGAGGTTTAAAAGCTCCGAACGGGAGTACTGGATTAAGCACGACACTTTGCAAACAAATAACGCAGACACTAAAACGGCAGACAGGAACACTGCTTGTACTGCGGGAAGCCTTACGGCCGCCATCTCTGGAGAGAAGGAATGGGTGACGTTTTGGGTCGAGACCCATCTTTAGACTGAAGAGTTTGAAGATGGGTCTCGAAGACTGAAGAGTCTGAAACATCACCCATTTCTTCTCTCCAGAGATGCTGCCTGTCCCGCTGAGTTACTCCAGCATTTTGTGTGCACCTTGGATTAGTAGAGTTGGATAGTTTTAAGAAAGAGGAAGTGTTAGATGGGACACATCAGGGTTAGTAAATCCCCCAGGGCCAGATGCGATCTGTAACAGTTTACTAAAGAAAGCAAAGGATGAGATAGCTGGGACCTTAACGGTGGTTTTTCAATCTTCATTAGCCCTAGCTGAGGGATCTGAGGCCTGAATGAAAGCTGAATGAAAATATTCCTTTATTTAAGAAGTGCCGCAGGGATAAGTCAGGTCTCCGTAGAGAGGCTTACATCAGTGCTATAGAAATTATTGGAGAAAGTCCTAGGGCATCGAATTTATGTATAATTGGAAAGACAGGTGGCGATCAGGAATAGCCAGCATGCTTTTATGCAGGGCATATTTTGTCTTCTAAGTGGATTGATGAATGTTGTGTGATAGATGTTGTCTTTATAAACATTGGAAAGGCTTTTAAGAAGGTCTCACAAGGTGGACTGGTCCAGAATGTTAAGCTACATGGATTCAAGGGGAGCTGGCTAATTGGATCCAAAATTGGCTTAATGACGGGAGGCAGAGCGAGGTGATAGAAGGATGGTTTTCTGATTGAACGTCTGTGACCTGTGGTGTACCATGAGGTTCAATGCTAGGACCCTTGTTGTCCGTGTCATATGAACCAATCGTATGTGAATGTAAGAGGTATGATTAGTAAGCTTGCAGATGACATAAAAGTTGTCAATGTTGTGGATATGAAGGAAGATTGTCTGGCTTACAGCAGGATGGAGATCAGACACAGACAGTTGGCAGATGGAATTCAATGCCTACAAGTGAAACCTGGCATGATTTCATTGTCTGGTTGGTGGTCAATGAAAATGGATTTGTCTATCACAAATCAGGAAAGCAAAGCAGAGAGATGAGTAGAAAAGGAAAATTCTTCTTACACACGTTTGTCAGAGCATAACTCTTTTCAGAAGTTGATGTAGCGATGTTTACATTTTTTAAGCAGCAATTGGATGAATAGTTGAGACAGGGCTCAAGAGAGAGCAAGCAACGGGATTAGTTTTGTAATGATCAATCAAAGAATTGGTGCAAAAGGCATTCCTCTGCACTGTAACATACCTGGTTCCAATGAGTAACTTCCTCAGCAGCAACATACTTCCTGTTGGCACACCTGGTGCAGGGGTAGAAAGCCGAGCAGTTGAACTACAGGTTGTTTCTCAGACACCTCATCTTGTGCTGATTTTGTTCTACCAGATGTGAGAGCAAATACTGTACTTGTTATGGAAAGCAATGTTGGATAAAACTAACATCAGCGTGTTATCATCATCCGGTGTTACTGGGGTTGGCAGACTATCCCATAGAGTTAAACCTCCCCTGGAGGAATAAATCAGTCATAGAGCAATTGATTGATTCTTCACTCCTGGGATATTCCTACATAGAAACATAGAAAATAGGTGCAGGAGTAGGCCATTCGGACCTTCGAGCCTGCACCGCCATTCAATATGATCATGGCTGATCATCCAACTCAGTATCCTGTACCTGCCTTCTCTCCATACCTTCTGATCCCTTTAGCCACAAGGGCCACATCTAACTCCCTCTTAAATATAGCCAATGAACTGGCCTCAACTACCTTCTGTGGCAGAGAATTCCAGAGATTCACCACTCTCTGTGTGAAAAATGTTTTCCTCATCTCGGTCCTAAAATATTTCCCCCTTATTCTTAAACTGTGACCCCTTGTTCTGGACTTCCCCAACATTGGGAACAATCTTCTTGCATCTAGCCTGTCCAATCCCTTAAGAATTTTGTACGTTTCTATAAGATCCCCCCTCAATCTTCTAAATTCTAGCGAGTACAAACCGAGTCTATCCAGTCTTTCTTCATATGAAAGTCCTGACATCCCAGGAATCAGTCTGGTGAACCTTCTCTGTACTCCCTCTATGGCAAGAATGTCCTTCCTCAGATTAGGAGACCAAAACTGTACGCAATATTCTAGGTGTGGTCTCACCAGGACCCTGTACAACTGCAATAGAACCTCCCTGCTCCTATACTCAAATCCTTTTGCTATGAATGCTAACATACCAATCGCCTTCTTCACTGCCTGCCGCACCTGCATGCCCACTTTCAATGACTGGTGTACCATGACACCCAGGTCTCGCTGCATCTCCCCTTTCCTAATCGGCCACCATTCAGATAATAGTCTACTTTCCTGTTTTTGCCACCAAAGTGGATAACCTCACATTTATCCACATTATACTGCATCTGCCATGCATTTGCCCACTCACCCAGCCTATCCAAGTCACCTTGCAGCCTCCTAGCATCCTCCTCGCAGCTAACACTGCCCCCCAGCTTCGTGTCATCCGCAAATTTGGAGATGTTGCATTCAATTCCCTCGTCCAAATCATTAATATATATCGTAAATAGCTGGGGTCCCAGCACTGAGCCTTGCAGTACCCCACTAGTCACTGCCTGCCATTGTGAAAAGGACCCGTTTACTCCTACTCTTTGCTTCCTGTCTGCCAGCCAGTTCTCTATCCACATCAATACTGAACCCCCAATGCCGTGTGCTAACGTTGCTGGAATCCACTGGATTCCAAGCTCCTCAACAGCATCAACTACAGCACACATTTACATAATACCTTTAATATCATAAAACATTCATAGGTACTTTACATGACATCTTAAAATCAGGGATATACTATTGTCTAAAAATACATAAACACCTGGAGCACTACCTACAGAAAGTGCTGTCACCAACATTGCAAGATGCCATTGAAGGAGTGGTTAATGAAGCTGTCTCATCTCTGAACAGAGCATGGAAAACTGAGTAAGGCTTTAACATCCTTGTGAACAGTAAGCACCTGGCAGGGTTGATAGCCAAGCCAGACATATCAGTAGAAAATCCAGAGTATGAAGAAGGGTTCGGACACGAAGGGTCACCCATCCTTTTTCTCCAGAGATGCAGCCTGGCCCGCTGAGTTACTCCAGCATTTTGTGTCTATCTTCAGACCTATCAATGTGGCCAAGAGATGTGGTTGCCAGAGCAACTTGAATGATTTCTCCCATGGAAGAGCAAAGGGTCAGTGCCACAACTCGTGTGTGATGCCAATAGGAAAACAAGAGAGGATGCGCACAACTCTATGTGCCTTCTCCCTATCATAAATCACTGATAAGTTGTTTACTGGAGTACTATTAAAGAGAATACAGGTGCTAGCAAAGTCTGTATTTAGAGGAGCAAGTCTACATAAGGCATGATAGGCAGCCCCAGGAGAAATGTAAATAACACAAAAACCCACTGTGCCTCGCTAGCATTGACCTAACAAATACAATTGACCCAAAAGAGAAGGCCTCTTCAATATTCTACAAAAGGTTTGTTGCTCCCTGAGATGACTGAATATTATCACTTCCATCTGGTCAACACACAGTGAATGGAGTAGCATAATAGAGCCTTCAAGGACCAAGGCGAGAGCCTGGTAAGAATGCAATGCATTCTTCTCCTTTCTCTCTGACATGCTTTCAGAAATACAACCAACATGGCAGCATGTAGCACTAGTTTCGTGCAAAGGCAAATTAAAAAAATCACCATATACTGATCTAGAAAATGTTCCATATGGAGAAAATGCCTTTAGCATGCATAATACAATTGATGACTAAACACTCTTGTAGGCATGCAGAAAATATGTGCTTACATTAAATTTGAAGGAAACACATACAATATATTGGGACAGAGCATGGAATGCTCTCTCAAAACAAATTCAATGATGGTTGTTAAGATTTTGCAAATGTTCTCCAAACTTGACTTCACTGGCAACTTCTCATCTTTTACCAAGATCAACTCAAGCGTGGTGAAGAGCCAATGTCTTTAAAATGTTGATCAAAACATTTGGAAGAACCAAGAGCTAAGATTAACATGAAAGTGCAAGTACAAAACTGTGCTTTTTTATACTCTGCTTTAAGGAAACAAATCACAGAGAGCTTACAGAAAGCAAGCCAGAAGATTAACAGCTTTCCACATTCCCTGCCAAGGTTGCATCTCAACTGGTATGATCAGTGACAAAAATTGAAAGCGGAAACTTAAATAAACTGCATTTGTTGGAAATCAGAAAATGAAAACAGAGAATATTATAAAAAATATTCAGCATATTGTGCAGCATTTGTGGAGAGAGACACAGTGGTAATATTTCAGATCACAAACCTGAGGAAGGGTCAGGTCAAGAGTTACTGACCTGAATTGCTAGCTTTAATTTTCTTTCTACTGATCAGCAGAATATTTTGAATATTTTCTATTTTGTTGCAAACACTGAAATTCTGCAGGGTCCTCAACAACCCAGCATTACTGCCCTTTTGAAAGATACAGCGTGGTGGTGGGCCCTTCGACCCATCAAGTCCATGCCGACCATTGATCATCCATTTACACTAGTTCAATGTTGACCCACTTTTGCATCCACTCCTTACACACTGGGGGCAATTTACTGATGCCAATTCACCTGCAAACCCAAACATCTTTTGAATGTGGGAGGGAACTGGAGCATCCGGTGGAAACCCATGCCATCACTGGAAGAATGTGTAAACTCCATAGAGATGGCATCAAGGTCAGGATGGAACCAGAGTCTCTGGCATTGTGAGGCAGTGGCTCTACCAACTGCTCCACTGTGCCACCCTGAAATAAACGCATGTCACCTGAGAGCTGGAACAATAAGCTTTTAGATCGGCACATGAATATGCAGGGTATGGAGGGAAATGCATCACATGCAGGCAGAGGAGATTAGTTTAATTTGCGTCATCTTCAGGACTGACACTCAGGGCCTTTACCACTGTTCCTGAGCTGTATAGTTCTATGTTCTAGGTATACACATCAGAATAAACCTGGGCTAGAGAGTTGCTCATCTTTGCCCAGAGTTGCAATAATACCGAACTATTCTGCGCACTTACGAATATGGAGAAGTACTGAGCTTCAAGCTTTGAAGTAGCCACTCACATCATGCAGACTGCATGCACGGACTCTGAGAACTTTGGTGTTGGGGAACTAGAACTTTAACTGCACTTGGATTTAGAGTTTAGAGATACTGCGTGGAAACCTCCATGTCTTTGGGATGTGGGTGGAAACCGAAGCTCTAGGAGAAAACCCGCAAAGTCACAGGTAAAACGTACAAACTCCGCAAAGACAACATCCATAGTCAGGATCGAACCCGGGTCTCTGGCACTATGAGGCAGCAGCTCTACTGCTGCACCATTGTTGCACAGATGGCACAATGGGCTAAGTGTTCGGCTGGCAACCGGAAGGTAGCCGGTTCGAATCCCGCTTGGAGTGCATACTGTCGTTGTGTCCTTGGGCAAGACACTTCACCCACCTTTGCCTGTGTGTGAATGTGTGTGAATGTGTGTGAGTGATTGGTGGTGGTCGGAGGGGCCGTAGGCGCAGAATGGCAGCCACGCTACCGTCAGTCTGCCCCAGGGCAGCTGTGGCTACAGAAGTAGCTTACCACCACCGAGTGTGACTGAGGAGTGAATGAATAATGCGATGTAAAGCGCCTTGAGTATTAGAAAGGCGCTATATAAATCCCATCCATTATTATTATTATTGTGCCACCATCCTTGGTGCATTACCTAGAGGCAGTTCGCTGATGATCTCCCTCTGATGATATATGTCCATAAACACCAAGAGGTTTACTTTTTGATTTGCAATCATTTTTATGGTGTTCCCGTTTAGCAGAATCAGAACCAAAGTAGGATGGTATAATTAAAGATGTGAAGTTGGGCCTTCTGTGGAATCAAACTGGAACGGAATTCAACTCATGGTCATCAGAGTGGTTGGAGAGATTAAGATAGAAATGGCATTTGCACATGGAAGGAATCAGTCGATAAAGCAATACAGAATGTGCAGCTGGGGAGAAATCAGTGGCAATAAACTGACAAACAGAAGCTGGGGTCAGGTGTACGTGTTGTAAATGCTTCAAGTTACGTGTGGCCTGTAAACCACAGGTATTAAGCCCCAGGCACATTTCGCTTTAATGTCCTATTCCTGCAGCTTTTTTTCATGTGCTGCAGGTAAAACTAGAAAGAAAGGCCATTGCCCTAAATATTCATGTGCATGCTGACTTTCTACAACTAAACCTGCTTTTGGCAGAGGCAGTTATCGTGCCATGGAGAAGGTTCCTAGACTAATGGATAACATCTGTATGGTCAAAGAGTATTTCTGGTCTGAATCTGATTTTCGAGTTGCTAATGAAAATGGATTACTCATTTCTGTTTCCCAGCTTGCATCTCTATTACTGTTTTATATTGTCTTTCCCAGAATATTACAAGGGCACAAGTGGACGGAGGCAGTTTTCTTGCTGTTCATCCATATTGATGCAAAGTCAGAGAGAGATGACATTGAATCTACCCTACCCACAGAAATTCCCTTTCTTCCCTTCACCTCTCTCCCTACTCTACAACATAATACAGTATTCATTGCGCATGCGTCTTTGTTCTGATGAAAGGTCATCAAGGGACTCACAGGGCAGATGCTGCCTCACCTGCTCAGTATTCAAATATTTTCTTCAGCTATCCAGCATCTAGATTTTTTTCTTCTATTTATTTACTTATTTATGTATCTATTTATTTATTGACAATCATTCATTTACCCATCTATTAATTTATCTGTCTGTCTGTTTATTAATTAATTAATTCATTTATTTACCCATTGAACCAAATTGCCCATATCGACCAAGCTGCCTCATCTAGTCCCACCTCCCATGTTTGGCCACAATCTTCTAAACCTTTCCTATCCACGTATCTGTCCCAATGTCTCCTAAATGTTGTAATAATGCCTGCCACAATTACCTATTCTAGTAGCTCGTTCCATATATCCACCACCCTGTGTGAGAAAAAGATGCCCCGCAGGTTCCTATTAAATCTTTCCCCTCTCACCTTAAACCTATGTCCTCTGGTCCCTAGGTACACAAAAATGCTGGAGAAACTCAGACAGTCTGAAGAAGGGTTTCGGCCCGAAACGTCACCTATTTCCTTCGCTCCATAGATGCTGCTGCACCCGCTGAGTTTCTCCAGCATGTGTGTGTACCTTCGATCTTCCAGCATCTGCAGTTCCTTCTTGAACACAATCCTCTGGTCCCTGATTTCCCTACTCTGGGTAAAACAGTCTGTGCATCTACCCTATCTATTCCCCTCATGTTCTTATACACCTTTATAAGATCACCCCTCATTCACCTGTGCTCCAAGGAAGAATGTCCTAGCCTTCCCAACCTCTCCCTATAGCTCAGACCCTTAGTCCTGGCAACATCTTGCCATTCACTATGAAGGTCCTGCCCTGCTTTGACTTCCCAAAAAGCAGCACCTTATACTTATCTGCATTAAACCAGGTGTTGCTGTTGAGCCCTCTGAGGGTGTTGTGGGCCTATCAATGAAACACCATGGAAGGAGGGTGCCTACCTGATGACCTCAATGAAGTCTTTACCCCTACCCCCACTCAAGATATTAAGGAGGTGCCAATCATAGTAGGGATGGTAATATCAAGTCCTATAAGCTTAACCATTCCTCAACCCACTGGCCCAAACAATTAAGACACTGCTGTATTTTTTGATAATCATCTTCAATACCACCAGCTGTAGTGATATCTGCAAACTAACTAATCATGCCTTGTACAATCTCATCCAAATCCTTGGCGTAAACCACAAACAGCAATGAGCCCAGCACTGATCAGTGGGGCACACCACTAGTCACACATCTCCAGGCCTGTATTACAGGCTCCACTGGTCTGTAATAATTATGTTAATTATTTTTATTTTGTGGAAGGTAGTTTAAATGAAATGGTGTTCCTCATTCAGATCTAATTGCAAGATTCACTAAGTCAGCTGTTAATTGAATGGAATTGGCCTTTTTAAATATTCCTAATGACCTTGTGATCATCACAATACAATGAATAGGGTCTCCGTACATTTGTCTAAAGGACCTGTCCCACTTGCTGATTTTTTCGGCAATTGCCGGCATCATTGACTGACGTATCAGGTCACCGAACAAGTCGCAGCGCGGTGACGTATTGACGCACCGTGTTTCCTCAAGCGTCGTAACATTTGTTTTTGTCGCCGCTGGATTTTGAAATGTTCAAAATCTTTCGGCGACACTGATACGTCAGTCAATGACGCCGGCAGTCGCCGAGAAAATCGCCAAGTGGGACAGGCCCTTGAAGAATGTGCAACTTTTAGGTTCTTCATTAGAAACAGCCAGACAGATGAGAAGTGTTATGAGAGCCAGAGCTAAGGAATAAAACAGTTCAACCCCAAATATCTACAGCTCATTTTTGGAACAGTTTTCCTGAATCCTATCCGTTGACTAATATTGACAAAAGAGGTACAAGACTATTCTCACATGCAGAGAGAATTCCCTTGGTTTTGAGCTGACAATATATCCCCCCGACATCAAAAGAGGCAGGAAGTTCAGATTATGAAAAGCACGTGTATTCAATGAGCGAAGGAAGTATTGACTTTATCAAGGGTGTGCACTCAGCACAGAAGGAAGCCCAGAGTATTGTACTCATGTGTTAGTGATCTTTGGGAAAGATTATGAAAAATGGCCATTCACTTTCTGTAACCAGGCCATTAATCATGGGTTGTGTAACTATGACAGGTATAAAAATAAAACATTCATCACAAATGCTCCATGCTATATCTGTGCACAATTAATCAAATTTACCAATAAAGTTACCAAGATATTTACAACAAAGAAATCACAGTTCAGGGGAGAAAGGGGTAAATATATTTAGGATCGTTTAATGGTAAGAGCTAAGGCTGTAAATAGTTCAGGGTTAAAGAATCACATGGGGAGGAATACCAATTTATGCTCTGGTTCTGCTTTTCTAAGGTGAATTCCAGTGATCTATTGTGTCTGCTTATGATGATTGACTTCACGGACAGGCATTTTTGTCTTTTGGTCCATTTGAAAACTAATAACTCGCATCAGAAGTGTAATGAGCCTGTTTGAGAGACGGGCGTGATTGGGGCTTCAGGGATATAGTCCTTGGGATTTTGAAGGCAAGCTAAGCAGGCTGTAACAGTGAGCGTCTCTTTGAAAAAGTTTGTTTCGTCTCAGAGAGGTAACAAAGGGGAGGGGGGGGGGGGGGGGGGGGGGGGAAGAGAGAGAGAGAGAGTAGAGAGAGAGAGAGAGAGAGAGAGAGAGAGCTAGAGAGATAGAGATGAGAATAGCTAGTCTGAGAATGCGAGATTCGAAGCTTGTCGAGTAGATCTCTCTCTTTCTCTCTCTCTCTCTCCGCTCTACTCTCTCCTCTCTCGCTTCGCTCTTCTCTCTCTCTCTCTCTCTCTCTCTCTCGCTCTTTCTTTCTCTCTCTCTTCTCTTCTCTCTCTCTCTCTCTCTCTTCTCACCTCGTCTCTCATCTCTCGTTCTCTCTCGACTATCCGTCTCTCTCTCTCTCTCGCTCTCTCTCTCCTCCTCTCCTCCTCTCTACTCTCTCCTCTCGTCTCTCGCTCCATCTCTCTCTCTCTCTCTCGCTCTCTTCTTCTCTCTCTCTCTCCCCTTCGCTCTCCTCTCTCCTCGCCTCTTCTCTCTCTCTCCTCTCCTCTCTCTTCCCTTCTCTCTCCTCCATCGAAAAACAACACCTTGATGCCCATAAATACATTTCTTCACCTTCTGAATTAAATGAAAGGCAGCCTACAGGTAACAAAGTCTCCACTTTTTCAAAGTCTGATTGGAACTGATTTTGGACAATGTCTCATGGTTGTCACTTATTATACATGCACCAGTTTGTGCCCCCCCCCCCCCACCACCACCACACACACACACACAAGGTTCAGATATTACTGGAGCTTCCAGGCTAACCTACAGCACCACAAATGGTGCTGACAAGAATACTGCATCAATTCTCAGTAAATGCAACCACCCGGTTTAATTGGTTTTGCTCCACTATATAATGTTGGCACCAAGGGAACTTGTTAAATGTTAATTATTGGTTCCAATACATATACTCTGCCATTCGATGGAGGCACACAAACTGGCACGGTAGGGCAGCTAGTAGAGCTGCTGCCTCACAGCATCAGATACCCAGGTTCGATCATGACCTTGGGTTCTGTTCTGTGTGGAGTTTGCATGTTCATCCTGAGACCACATGGGTTTCCTCCGGGTGCTCCAGTTTCTCCCACATCCCAAAGACTGTGTGAGTTTGTAGGATTACTTGCCATTTTTTTTAAGTTGACCCTAATGTGTAAGAAGTGGATGTGAAAGTGGGATCACAGACAAGTAGTGTGAGCGGGTGATTGATGGTCAGGATGCAATTGATGGGCTGAATGGCCTGTTTCCTTGCTGTATCTTTAAACCATTGCAGTCACACACACCTGGAGATCACTGCAATGAGAGTCATAGTTCAGAATCACCTACAAGTACTTCCCTCGTAATGATGTATCCCCCAATCATATCATGGTTCACAAATACAAGAACTCCATATAATAGGCCAGCTAGCTCCTCAAGCCTGCCCTGCCATTCAATACTATCATGGCTGGCCAATTCCAGTCCCCAATTTCTCTTCTGTCACACATCTCCAAAGCCCCCAAACCCCCAATCTTTACCAACATTTATCTGCCGACACTTTGATCACCCCCTGTGGTTCAACCTGTGCAATCTTCAGGGGCAGAGAATTCAAGAGCCTTGCTACCCATGTGAGATAGACACAGACACTCATTGCCTGCAGAGTGACATTTCACAATGATTTACACCTACTGAATGTCACGATTCATTATTGTGTGCCCACTGCCCATAATATGATTGCTCACAGTCATACACAGTCATTGCCACTATGTCCACAGTCACTAATGTCACAGTCACAGTCATTAATGCAATCATCAAGAAAGCTCATCAGCGCCTCTACTTCTGAGAAGATTACAGAGAGTCGATTGGTCAAGGAGGACTCTCTCTAACTTCTACAGGTGCACAGTAGAGAGCATGCTGACCGGTTGCATCGTGGCGTGGTTACGGACAACTTGAGCGCCCTGGAGAGGAAAAGACTACAAAAAGTAGTAAACACTGCCCAGTCCATCATCCGGCTCTGACCTTCCTTCCATCGAGGGGATTTATCGCAGTCGCTGCCTCAAAAAGGCTGGCAGTATCATCAAAGACCCATACCATCCTGGCCACACACTCATCTCCCTGCTACCTTCAGGTAGAAGGTACAGGAGGCTGAAGACTGCAACAACCAGGTTCAGGAATAGCTACTTCCCCTCAGCCATCAGGCTATTATACCTGGCTCGGACAAAACTCTGATTATTAATAACCAAATATCTGTTATTTGCACTTAATCATTTTATTTATTCATGTGTGTATATATTTATATTATAGTATATGGACACATTGATCTGTTTTGTAGTAACTGCCTACGATGTTTTGTGTGCTTAAGCAAAGCAAGAATTTCATTGTCCTATCAGGGACACATGACAAAAAAACTCACTTGAACTTGAACTTGCCCAAGCATTTCTCCTGCCCAAGCCTGCATATTCAATATTTTCATAGCCAGAGTACACATCCATGTCACTAGAACTCAAGTCAAGTCTAGTTTATAGTCAAATGCACAAGTGGTACATGAGGTACAGGCACAATGAAAATATTGTTTGCAGCAACATCACAGAAACATAGACTCCGACGACACACTAAATATAAATTATACATAAATGACACACAAATGTGGCTGTTAAACTGTTTGTATCGACAAATGATTAAAAATGTTATAAAAGTGGAAATCATGCCCTTTGTAAAAAAATTACTTTGACCATGATATTTAACTTTGGTTAGATCTACTGCAGTGCCATATTGTATCTCCTAGATCTCACTCTTAGGTTCCAACTTCCATAACACCCTACAATTCTAATAATAATAATAATAAATTTTATTTATGGACGCCTTTCAAGAGTCTCAAGGACACCTTACAAAAATTTAGCAAGTAGAGGAAAAACATGTAAGCGGAATGAAATAAATAGTAGAGACATGTTACACAAATTAAAGACAGAATACAATTCAAAACACAATATGAGGCAATTAATGCACAGATGAAAAGGGAGGGGGACGTGGGGCTAAGGATAGGCAGAGGTGAAGAGATGGGTCTTGAGGCGGGACTGGAAGATGGTGAGGGACACGGAATTGCGGATCAGTTGGGGGAGGGAGTTCCAGAGCCTGGGAGCAGCCCTGGAGAAGGCTCTGTCCCCAAAACTGCGGAGGTTGGACTTGTGGATGGAGAGGAGACCGGCTGATGTGGATCTGAGGGACCGTGAGGGTTGGTCGGGGGAGAGGAGGCCAGTGCGATATGGGGGGGGCCGGTGGTGGAGGGCTTTGTAGGTGAGGACCAGGATTTTGTAGGTGATCCGGTGGGAGATGGGAAGCCAGTGAAGTTGTTTGAGGACTGGAGTGATGTGATGCCAGGATTTGGTGTGGGTGATGAGTCGGGCGGCTGCGTTCTGGACCAGTTGGAGTCGGTTGATGTAGGTGGAGCTGATGCCAAGGAGAAGTGAGTTGCTGTAGTCCAGTCGGGAGGAGATGAAGGCATGGATGAGTCTTTCAGCAGCGGGAGGTGTGAGAGAGGGTGTGATTTTGGCATCTGAATTCTGCTTGATATAAAGCCACAATGTAGCTCCTTGTAATATAATGTAATATAAATCTTTCCTCACTGATGTAGTTTGTACCTACTTAAGACTTGTGATAAATATCCATTTTAAGTGGTGCGGCACTGGACAGAAGGGACCAGCATTAAATTGGTCTCGTAAACATGGACTCTTGCACAAGGAACCTCTAATGTGGGAATTGAAACTTGTGATGCACAATGAACAGTAGTAGACATTTTATTAAGTAACGATAAATATTCAGTGTCTGCAATGTCTTTCATTTTCTTGAAATAGAGCTGAATAACATTGACACAAGTATGTGCTGCCCAACATGTGTAACGAGGCACTGGTATAGGACGGCTGGACTCTATCACTACAAAGAGCAATGAATGAATTGTCAAGCACAATTATTTGAACTGGCAATGAGCTAGTAAAGGGATAATTTCCCACTTTTCCATCCTCTCTATTTATCCGGCTGTTAATAAAAAACTGTAAAATGCTGGCCTCTAAATCAGAGTATACAGTGCTTGCTTTTCCATGTAGAAAAACAGATGTCCAAGAATCCATGATGTGTTAGTTTTGCACCACATACTGCTTCAGCTTGGGTACTCTCTGGCGAACTAGGTTGCTTTTCTGAATCAGCTGTTGGTTGAAAGTCTAACATCTATTTCTGACACTTTTCCAATGGCATGACATTGTAGTCAGGGCTTATAAACATAGAAAATAGGTGCAGGAGTGGGTCATTCGGCCCTTTGAGTCAGCACCGCCAATCTCTCTGATCATGGCTGATCATCCAAAATCAGTACCCCGTTCCTGCTTTTTCCCCATATCACTTGATTCCATTAGCCCTAAGAGCTAAATCTTATGCTCCTGTCCCACTTAGGAAACCTGAACGGAAACCTCTGGAGACTTTGCGCCCCACCCAAGGTTTCCGTGTGGTTCCTGGAGGTTCCCGGAGGTTTTTGTCAGTCTCCCTACATGCTTCCACTACCTGCAACCCCCGGCAACCACCTGCAACCTCCGGGAACTGCACGGAAACCTTGGGTGGGGCACAAAGTCTCCAGAGGTTTCCGTTCAGGTTTCCTAAGTGGGACAGGAGCATAACTCTCTCTTGAAAACATCCAGTGAATTGGCCTCAACTGCCCTCTGTGGCAGAGAATTCCACAGATTCACAACTTATGTAGTGGGAACAATTTTCTTAATAGTATTCTAACCGAAAGTCTTAAAGGTCAACAAGTGTTAAGAGATAGAAAAAAAAACAAAGGACAAATTATTTTTACATTGATCGCAAGTGCTGGTAAAAACTTTAGTTAATTAGTCAAACTATTGGTTAAGATATTAAAACCCCACTTTGATGTGTGAGGGGCCTTTGCTCTCCATGGACCACAGCAGGGACGAGATAGGAGGAGAGGAATCAAGTTAACAGGAAAGAAATCCAGCTATTTAGCTTTAGGTTTTTGTTTGTTAACAACCTGAGAAACATGTTGTGATGCTCCCTTCCAATGCATGTTGCTGTTAAATGATTGAAGTGTAAACCTTTCCATGTTAAAGTTTGGATTGGGAGCCGGCGACGAAACATGTTCCGAAGTGAGGTATCTAATCTCGGTGGTAAATAAATCATTTCAAATCTGCATCCCATAAAAAGAAACAACTGTGTGGGGCTTTCATGCATTTTGTGTAATGAAAGCATCAGCTTATTTATTTTCATTGAATTCACAGTGCACCAGGAAATCTTCCATGGAACCAATAACTACATGATGATTTTACATAGAATTTACAGCACCGGAAGGAATAAGATATCTAGTGCAATTAGTTGACGCCAGTGTTTCTGTTCCACACAAGCCTTCCGTTACTTTCACCTTCCACATTCAGCACATTTTTACATTCCTTTCTTTGTCAAATTTACCTAACTTCCTGTTGTTTCTATTCTGTTCTCCTCAACTGCACATGGTGCAGCAAGTTCTACTTTACCACACTTTTTAAGTAAAGACAATTCTCCTAGAATATCAGGTGAATTTTGTGATGACTATGTGTTGTATTAGTGGCCCTCGTATCTGATACCACTCACCACTCTTTCACCACTACCACTCCACAGTTAGAATTGTCAAACCTCCATGACACAAAATTGAATTAGCATAATTTTCCTGCAGATGTGTATCAGGAATATTGAGGACATTGTCTTTGTTCCCTACCCCCTCTCCCACACAAATTCAGCCTTGCCCAGAACATCCCACTCCTGCAAATTCAAAGCTGTGCAAGCGAAATGTAATTGCGGTGGTGTGTTTGCGCCTGAAATTTGTTTCGATCCATTAATCTACCCGGTCACTAACTTCCCACTGTTGAGCTGCAAAAAGGCTTCTATCTGCTCTGTAATTTGATGCCTGCTTTAACATACTCTGTTGCCTGGTCTCCCACCTGCTCCCCTACAGAAATGATTCTTGTTCTCTCCCCATTTCTTTAGGAGATACATTCATACATGATTTGGTGACTCAGTCTTTCGCTTACCAGTCATCATGTGGCACAGCAACAATTATATTCTGTTATATAATACCTTGGAACAATTTGATATACTTGAGTAATAAATTAATTACTCATTGTTGGAGTGTTGGTGAATTAAAAGCTCATGTAAGTAGATTGGAAGAGATTCATGAACCCTTAAATGTCTATTATGCAGATATGAGACTGTTCCATTATCTTTTTATTTAGTCGTTGTATTTAACTGTTTGATATTGGGCTCATATCTGACATTCATGATTATTATTTTGAAATGGTGAACAGCAATTCCCAGCTCTCATCCTATAGAATTTCATTTCTCATCTTTAGTTGGTCTAATTCCCTGTTTTCTATCATTTTGTTATGCATTCTGCCACTGATTTCTTGACTTTGCACGTTCTGAGCATTAGCTGTGAGTTTACGATGTGTTTCCTTTACAAAAGCTTTCAGAAAATCCATACACATTATCTTTTTTGCATTGTTGCTTTTTGCTTTAACAGTTTTGTGATATCTTCAAAGAATTAACTTTGGTTGGTTGATCATGTATGAACCTTCCTTGTAAAATCTGTGCTAATTCGATATTTTTAGGTTCAAAGCATTTTTGTTTTCTATCTTTGAATAAAAAATACATTATCTTTGCTCCCAATAATATTAGGTTAATTGGTCTAAAGATTCTTGAAATTGTTCTATCCCCCATTTTAAATATAAGAATCTAATTAGCAATCCTTGATTCTTCTGGCACAAATGCCATTTTTAATATTTTTTGTACATATGTACTCTAGTCCCTCCATACATGGTCAGTTTGGTTTAGTTTCTTAATTTAGTAATACAGCGCAGGCACAGCCCCTTCGTCCCACCGGGTGAGCATCGGCCAGCGATCACCCCACATTAACACTATCCTACACACACTAAGGACAATTTACACACACACCAAGCCAATTAAACTACAAACCTGCACGTCTTTGGAGTGTGGGAGGAAACTAAAGATCACTGAGAAAGCCCACACGGTCACGGGGAGAACGTACAAACTCCATATAGACAGCACCCGGGTCTCTGGCGCTGCAAGCGTTTTAAGGCAGCAATTCTACCGCAGCGCCACCTTGCCATCCGCAATGATGCGGCCAGTATATCCCGAAAATACTATGTATTCTTTGGCTTCTTTAAATGGACCTGGTGTCAACTACATTTAAAAAGTCTCACGGAGGCTCAAGAAACTGCAGATGCTGAATCTAGAGCAAAACATTGAGAACTTCTGAAGGAACACAAAGGGTCAGTTTGCATCTGTGGAGAGAAATAGACGGTCGATATTTTGGGTCGGGACCCTTCACTGCGACTGAAAGTGTAGAGGCGAAGTGTCCAGTATAAAGTAGTGGGGGGGGGGGAGAGGTAAGGCAAAAGTTAACGAGTGGGAACAGCAGAGGAAGGGGAGAGGTGAGCAGTGGTGGTGAAGGGAAGGGATTCAGTGGGAGGAGTATATGGGGAGAAGGAAAAAAGATGGGGTTATACATGGGCTGGGATTAAGGACCAGGGTAGATAAAGGGTTGAGAGAAAGTGACAGAGGAGGTCTCATCGTTGGTCTCATCGACGGAGACATTTAGAAGGAGCGGAAATCACCATTTGGCAGCATGTCAGGCGGCCTCAAAGGCAGGTTGTCAATAGGGTATTTGTTTCAACCTCCTGCACTGGTGGTTCCTCCCCACCCGCCCCTCCTTGTCGAAAGGGGCAAAAGCAGTGAGGCTGCACAATATTGGAAGAAGGGCTCCTATAAATAGTGTGGCCATGCGTAACCAGAGCAATACGAAGGCTGGATCTGGTGTGCCCTGATCTGTTGTTTGAAAAGAAGGAATAACATAGGCTAGTAAATTGATGTAGATCATGTGTAAATGGTGGAAGAAAAATTGCAAAGCTGGGAATGTTTTATTGCTTGGAGGAGACTGTTTAACTGAGGGCAGTCAGCATGGGTTTGTTGTTCAAATTTAACTGAATTTCTTGAGCTGGAAATGAGAAGTGTTGATGACAATAGAACACTTGACCTGGATGCACAAGGTTTTTTACACAGTATTTCAAGACCGATTGATCAAAAGAGTAAAAGCCATTTGTAAGCACTGGTGTTAAACCTGTGTTGCAAAGCGGTTGACTCCACAATATGCCACTTCAGATGTGCCAAGAGAACCATGTGAGCTGCTGCCCTTCCTAATGCATGGGTGGTGCAAGTTGTGCTACTCTACACCAGTGCCTACCATGCAGCACACGTGAAGCAAATTGGCAAATTCCCAGCGCAAATCCCAACTGACCTGGGCCAAATCCTGGCGATGGTAAATTCTGAGGCAGAATTTACAAATTTGTGCCTCCACTTCAGATGTGTGCACAACACATCATGAGGGGAATATAAAGGGTGAATGTACAGAGTCTTTTACCCAGGGTAGGGGAATCAAGAACCAGAGGACATGGGTTTACACAGAGTATAGAAGCTGGGATGTAATGTTAAAATTGTACAAGGCATTGGTGAGGCCAATTCTGGAGTATGGTGTGCAATTTTGGTCGCCCAATTATAGGAAGGATGTCAACAAAATAGAGAGAGTACAGAGGAGATTTATAAGAATGTTGCCTGGGTTTCAACAACTAAGTTACAGAGATAGGTTGAATAAGTTAGGTCTTTATTCTCTGGAGCGCAGAAGGTTAAGGGGGGACTTGATGGAGGTTTTTAAAATGATGAGAGGGATAGACAGAGTTGATGTGATCAAGCTTTTCCCTTTGAGAATAGGGAAGATTCAAACAAGAGGACATGACTTCAGAATTAAGGGACAGAAGTTTAGGGGTAACATGAGGGGGAACTTCTTTACTCAGAGAGTGGTAGCGGTGTGGAATGAGCTTCCAGTGGAAGTGGTGGCGGCAGGTTCGTTGGTATCATTTAAAAATAAATTGGATAGGCATATGGATGAGAAGGGAATGGAGGGTTATGGTATGAGTGCAGGCAGGTGGGACTAAGGGAAAAAAGTTGTTCGGCACGGACTTGTAGGGCCGAGATGGCCTGTTTCCGTGCTGTAATTGTTATATGGTTATATGGTTATATGGTTTAAGGTGAGAGGGACAAGATTTAATGGGATCCTGAGGGGCAGCTTTTTCACTCATGGAATATGGAAGGAGATGCCAGAGGATGTGGTTGAGGCAGGTACTAAAACAGCATTTAAAGTACACTTGGACAGGAACATGGATAGGAGAGGTTTAGAGGGATTCGGGCCAAACGCAGGCAAATGGCACTAGTTTAGATGAGGCACCTTTGTCAACTTTGACGAGTTGGGCCGACGGACCTGTTTCTGTGCTGAATGACTCTATGACTCTACTAGAAATTTAGACCCAGTCTGCATGACTTTACAAGCCCAATGTGACCTGCCCTTCATGTGACTGATTTTTTACATGAGTGTGCGTTGTGTGAAACCCTGTTCTGGGAGTGAATTGCCAAAGCATAATTTCTACCTTTATCCACCAGAAAAAGCTCCTCTCAACCACATCCTGAGCAGAAACAAAACATATCAGGGGCCGAGAGGTGGAAAATCCATCAAAGGGAATTTCCCAATGATTAGCATGTGCTTTCCTTTGGAGCTGGGAGTTGTTTGACAGTTTGGTCAATGGATAAATATTATATTTCGAAAGGACCCCAGTGTGTGGATCTATTTATTTTTGTTATGTTAAATTGTCAGTAAAATATGGATACCACTTAAGACGGACTAGATATTTAAAATCTGGTTCCTATAAAACGTGAGATATTATGGCATAATGACAACCGTATGTCGACCTGACGCTGTAATATAAAGAGCACTGCTCTCCACCGTCCAGCAAATTGCAAAGTTAATATGTGGTTGCATTGAATGTTTATGGTTGGAAAATCAAATATTTCGCTCCAGCTAATGAGGTGAATTTGCCGACTTTCCTGTGGCTTGCCCCTTCTTGACAGCACAAGCCTACCACAAACTACCGAGTTTCAAAACGTGATGGTGATCAACTCCGAAGGACCTCAAGTTCACAAGTTATAGGTAGAATTAGGCCACTCGGCCCATCGAGACTACTCCGCCATTCAATCTTAGGTGATCTCTGCTTCCAAATCCCTTTTTCCTGCCTTCTCCCCATAACCCTTGACACCCGTTCTAATCAAGAACTTGTCTATCTCTGCCTTAAAAATATCCACTGACTTGGCCTCCACAGTCCTCTGTGGCAATAAGTTCCACGGATTAACTACCTCTGACGAAAGAAATTCCTTCTCACCTCCTTTCTAAAAGAGCGCCCTTTAATCCTGAGGCTATGACCTCTGGTCCTAGACTCTCCCACCAGTGGAAACATCCTTCCCACATCCAATCTATCTATGCTTTTCATTATTCTGTAAGTTTCAATGAGGTCCCCCCCGCAACCTTCTAAACTCCTGGGTTTTTAGGGAAGTTGAAGAAAGCCAGCGGGGAAAGCTCTCGAGGAAAATAAACCCAGGTCACGCCTCTACGACGGGGACTGCTCACAACAGAACAGAACGTTGCCTTTGAAAAATGATTTTGTCCGGGCAAAGAGAGTGCATGTTCGAGTTTATTCAGAGAGTGAAGTCAGTTTAAACAGCTTCTCATATCCTGTAGGGCACTGCAATGACCTTTGCACCTAAACAGCTCATGAAAATCTGTCATTGAGAAAACAGAAGCCTGTGTATTCTGGAGGCCCGTAGCCTGATATTAACGTGAATTCACTCAGCCAGTACAGGTTTTATTAATTTGCAGAACTGGAGCAGCAAGGGTAGGGAATACAGTTGTTAGTAATTTAACAGCTCCACAATGTTTTGGTTGCTAAATCTGCAAAAATAATTTTCCATATATTCCTGCCATCTTCATGTTATTTTGCTTTGGTATATTGATGAAGATATGAATGCAAAAAGTTGAGTACATTCAGACTGATGTGTAAAACAAAGCTTGCACACATAGGTTAACAGGGAGATCAAGGACTAGAGGAATAAATGTAATGTTTTGGGCTAAGAATAGGGGAGAAAGTCCTGTGAGCAGAGGTTGCTTATATCTGCAACTCATTGCCTGGGCAGCTGGTGGAAACAGGGCTTTGAAAAGGGAGCTGGAGTGGAGAGAAAATATTTTGCTGGTCTATTGGGAAAGGGTTGGGGAATAGTGCTCTACAACAAACCATCACAAACCTCAATGGTCTAAATTGATCTTCGGCTGTGTTGTAACAATTCCATGATTCAATGTGAACGGAATGGGGGAAGAAAGAGGACATCGCTCTCTGTTCAATGAGAATTCAAAAGCTGCACTTTCTCCCTTTGGGCTGTGGTCGACTGAAAATCTGAGAATCTCCCTTTCGTTATAATTAATGACTTCCCCCGCAAAAACGAACATGTCTAAACCGTGAGAGCTCCCTCCCAACTCTTCCCAAAGCGAGTGCCTTCAGGAGAACAACCTTGATATGTTAAATTTCTAAAATGATGCATCTTCCATGTTTGTGCAAATCATCTGCACTAAAAAAATGGTAAATACAAAAGTTGGAGGAGCAAGATCGTAAAGACCATCCGTTTACAATTTGCACAGACTAATGAACAGTAGCTAATGCAATTCAAAAGGCTCCAGTGAGTATCTTAGAGTGGCATAATGTAGGAACAGAATTTGTCTAAGTTACTGTAATTCTGTGACCTGAATGTTATTTTCCTGACATATCCTGCTTTTATGAAACAGAGGCCCTCTTACTCGCTATAAGCAATGGCACAAGAGAGCTCCATACATCTTTATATCTGCAATTCAATATTTAACAAGACAGTATCTAGATTTGTACTCAGCTGCCTCTCAGGCCCTGGAGACATTTGATATAAACTAGATCTCTTTAAATAAACAAAATAACTACTTTGATATATAGTATATTCAGTCCCAGTTGGTCGGACTTCTGCCAATTTTAAGCACATAAAAAAAGAGAACTTCTTGGCTTTACTTCTGCACAGCCTTCCTAATTTCTCACTAGCAAAGTTGTCTGGATGCTTTATTGGAAGATGTTGCTTGTGTGCAGCCAACTGGAACAGCCTGAAAGCACCTATAGGTTTCTCATGCGGACAACTTCCAGGCAATTCATAATCTCTTGTCAGCTGCTTTGAGGTGGAGTTCCAACGTTTCCAATTTGGGTCAACTCTATACAAACCAGCAATCGAAATCTAGACCACAAACCCACAGACTTCAGCTGAGGATTATTCATGGTCTTAAAATAAGCAGAGGATTTTCAATAGATTAGTTTCTTGCTCTCCCTCCCCTCAAGTGCATGGATCTACTATCCGACAGTGCCCTGCATAATGTTTGGGACAAAGACCCATCATTTATTTATTTATTTGCATTTGTACTCCACAATTTGAGATTTGGAATAGAAAAAAATCACATGTGGTTAAAATTCACATTGTCAGATTTTATTAAAGGCCATTTCACCATGTAGAAATTACAGCTGTGTTTATACATAGTCATCCCCTCCCACCCATTTCAGGGCACCATAATGTTCGGGACACATGGCTTCACTGGTGTTTGTAATTCCTAAGGTGTGTTTAATTGCCTCCTTCATGCTGGTATCAGAGGGCTAGTCTTTCCTCCAGTCTTTCCATCACCTTTGGAAACTTTTATTGCTGTTTCACCCAGAGAGTTGTGAATTTGTGGAATTCACTGCCACAAAGGGCAGTGGAGACCAAATCACTGGATGGATTTAAGAGATAGATTGAGTTCTACGGTCTAGTGGAATCAAGGGATATGGGGAGAAGGCAGGCATGGGTTATTGATTGGGGACGATCAGCCATAATCACAATGAATGGCGGTGCTGGCTCGAAGGGCCGAATGGCCTATTTTCTATGTTTCTATGTTATCAACATGAGGACCAAAGTTGTGTCAATGAAAGTCAAAGAAACCATTATGAGAATGAAAAACAAAAATAAAACTGTTAGAGACATCATACAAACCTTAGTCTTACCACAATCAACTGTTTGGAACATCATTAAGAAGAAAGAGAGCATTGGTGAGATTACTAATCGCAAAGGACTGGCAGGCCAAGGAAGACCTCCAGAGCTGATGACAGAAGAATTCTCTCTAGAATAAAGAAAAATCCCCAAACATCTGTCTGACAGATCAGAAACACTCTTCAGGAGTCAGATGTGGATTTGTCAATGACCACTGTCTGCAGAAATGACCACTGTCGTGAACAGAAATACAGAGGCTACACTGCAATGTGCAAACCACTGATTAGCCGCAATGATAGGATGGCCAGGTTACAGTTTGCCAAGAAGTACTTAAAAGAGCAATCACAGTTCTGGGGAAAGGTCTTGTGGACAGATGAGATGAAGATTAACATATATCAGAGTGATGGCAAGAGCAAAGTATGGAGGAGAGAAGGAACTACCCAAGATCAAAAGCATACCACCTCATCTGTGAAACACGGTGGTGGTGGTGTTATGGCTTGGGCATGTATGGCAGCTGAATGCACTGACTCACTCATCAGCATTGATGATACAACTACTGATGGTAGTAGCATAATGAATTCTGAAGTGTATAGACACATCCTATCTGCTCAAGTTCAAACAAATGCCTCAAAAGTCATTGGCCGGCGGTTCATTCTACAGCAAGACAATACTCCCAAACATACTGTTAAAGCAACAATGGAGGTTTTCAAAGCTAAAAAATGGTAAATTCTTGAGTGGCCAAGTCAATCACCTGATCTGAGCCCAATTGAGCATGCCTTTTATATGCTAAAGAGAAAACTGAAGGGGACTAGCCCCCAAAACCAGCATAAACTAAATATAGCTGCAATACAGGCCTGGCAGAGCATCACCAGAGAAGACACCCAGCAACTGGTGATGTCCATGAACTGCAGACTTCAAGCAGTCATTGCATGCAAAGGATATGCAACAAAATACTAAACATGACTACTTTCATTTACATTACATTGCTGTGTTCAAAACATTATGGTGCCCTGAAATTGGGGGGACTATATATATATATATATATATATATATATATATATATATAAACACTGCTGTAATTTCTAAATGGTAAAATAAAAATGTATAAAAATGGCCTTTATTAAAATCTGACAATGTGCACTTTAACCACATGTGATTTTTTTTTTCTATTACAAATCTCAAATTGTGGAGTACAGAGGCAAATAAATAAATGATGGGTCTTTGTCCAAAATATTATGGAGGGCACTGTATATTTTTTTGCCACTGGCTAATTAACATCCTCCTGTTTGAAGAGGCTGATTCGTGTGACCAGATGACCATGTGGCATGATGACCAGATTTAAGTAAGTCCATAACACACATAAGAGGCTGCTCTGCCTCTCCTTAGTCACCATTCTTTGCATGTCAACCAGATGGTGATGATCAATGTTATTCAACAGTGATGGACATCCTGATTAAGACTGGCTCTTTTCTGATCAGTGTCCGTACGCTTGCATTTTGTTTAAGCAGGTGGGCCACTAAAAGTGGTGTCCTTTTCCACCCTTCCTAATTCCAATAGAACAGTTCTGTGATCAGGACATTTGTCGATCTGTATGGCTTGGTGCTAAATCTCTTGGTGCTCTCTTCCAGACAAGGAGTTGTTAGCGCAAATTAGTTTCATGAGAATGGATTTGCTTTGCTTCTTCTTAGTACACTGATTAGCTCTATAGTATTCCTTATTTATTGAGTGTTACTGGTTCAATGTCTAATTTCTAGCACTATCTCCTCCTTTCTTCCGCAAGGTTACCAGCTGTGGGATTCAGACACACTTGTGTTCTTTTTCTGCCATCCTTCGAGATCAAATGTAACTTGTTTGCACTCTGCTTCTGTAGTTCCAAGATGCCATTGAGGCTAATGTGGAAACCACAGTGTCTTTCACATGGAAGGGCAGGAGGGGTCTGATGGGGCAATTGGGTGGATAGTTTGTGAGGAGTTGCATACTATTGAGAATGCTTCTCTTCCATTTATATTCTCAGAAGTAGGTGGGGATGTTGCACTTCTTCAACAAAGCTGACCTTGATAAGGCACAGATGCGATGGCATCACATTAGCCGATCACTCCTTACAGGTAAATACATTCAATACTGCCTGAGTACAAAACTGGGGTCCATTCTTCTTCCCCACCTCATCCCATTCATTGGGGTCATCTGAAAAATAGAGATTGCAGCAAAAATACTTTCAAGTTATTGTGCCCCTTGCCCTAATGCAATTCCTGGTTACACAATGATGGGGAAATGATTCTCAAACCGACGGGCTTTAAGGCAGGAAGCATAGCTAAATGTAAGCAAGCCCACAGCAAGCACAAGCCTTCTTTGTAAGCAAAGATAAATGATTCATGCAAATACATGGAGTACAAACTGGGAAGAAGTTCAACTTATTTAAAATCCTTCCATAGGCTGCATCACAAAAATGGAAGAATTGAATCTTTTTCCCAACATGAGTTTTTCCATGTTAAAGCCCTGTCCCACTGTACGAGTTCATTCAAGCGCTCTCCCGAGTTTAAAAACAAATCAAACTCGTGGTAAGTACGTAGAATGAACGTAGCGGGTACGTCGGAGCTCGGGGACGTCTCTTAGCGGCTCGTAACGCTAACGGCAGGTACGCGGGAAATGCGGTAAGCTCGGGAAGACTCGTGAAGATTTTTCAACATGTTGAAAAATGTCCACGAGAGCCCCGAGTACCGATGAGCGGCCATTACCGTAAATCTCCGAGTTCGACTCAGGGTAAATTCGGGAGAAATCTTTGAAAGAACTCGTACAGTGAGACAGGGCTATTACTGCTTGAGGAAAGTGAGGGAAACTGAATATTTTTCATTCCTGTAAGCTTAGATCTGATGTTCTTCTGAGTTAATTGCCTCTGTAGTGACAGTTTTTACGTCTCAAGGGTTTAGCCCTCGATAGTCACTTTAATTGATGACCGTGGGTCAGAAGGTAATCTAAACGCGCCCACGAGCCCTCCACGAGACATTCAATGCCGCCGAAACATGAACCTTCCAAAAACAGTCTCTTGATTAATAGTTTCTTTATTGTAGTGGTACAAACAGTAAGATAAATCATAAAAGCTTCTTCTTGTATAAGTACGTTTCAATCATACTCGTGTTCATGCTCATGCCCATGCATGACCGAAAACTGTATCTCTCCCCCGATCCTCATCAAACTAAACTAAACTCCTTGGGAGTCTGCACCAGAATCCCAGCCGCAAACCATGCCTCAGACTACGTATAAATCCCACCCACATAATTACAGGCAGATAACATTTTAAAGTAACTGGTTATAATTATAACATAGGTACACAAAATTGCTGAAGGAACTCAGCGGGTGCAGCAGCATCTATGGAGCGAAGGAAATAGGCGACGTTTCGGGCCGAAACCCTTCTTCAGATTATAACATACTGAGTTAAGCTAAATGGCTACTACAGCCTCTCTGGCATGGTCCCATCACAACTCTAGAATGGGTTTAAATATTCTACCGTCTTCAAGGGTCAAGAGAAAGTCAAGAATGTTTCATCAACATTTTTATCAAAACAGGAACAACAAAATTCTAACATGCAGCAGCATAATAAGTTTGTAAACGCAGTACACTGTAGCAGACATGATAAAACAAACAAAGGAAGTTCAATAATTAAAATAAACCAATATAGTGCAAAACAAAACACGAACCCGAAGAGCCGACTGCGACCAAGGCGGTTCGTCGTTCGTAGTTTAGTTATGTTCAGTTGTCTGGTGGTTGTTGGGAAGAAGCTGCTCCTGAACCTGAAGGTCACAGTTTTCAGTCTCCTATATCTTCTTCCCAATGAAGAGAGTGAGATGAGAGTATGTGTCATTGTGCATCCTTGATGATGCGCAAATGGGTGTGCATCCTTGCCTTTCCTACAGATCCCTTCATTGGTAATCTCCATCATTATTGGGCGTTCGAGTTGCCAAACCAGGCAGCAATGCGACCAGTCAATATGCTCTCTACTGTACACCTGCGGGAACTCAAGAGAGGATTGGTTGACATACCAAATCTCTTCAATCTTCCAAAGAAGTAGAGGCATTGATGGGCTTAATTTATGATCGTATCAACGTGCTGGGCCCAGGACAGACCTTCAGAGATATGCATGCCCAGGAACTAGAGGTTGTTGACTCTCTCCACCACTGGACCATTGATGAAGATAGGTTAGTGGCCCCTCATTGACTGGGGACAATGTCATTTGACACCTCCTTATGATTGGTGGACAGAGGTCTCTGTCACTGGCAAATATTGCGCCTGACGTGGCAATCCTCAAAAAAAAAAACATTCTGAACCTCTTCCTAAACTTCTAACTCCAGGAAGAGGCAGCACTATGACCATGATTCTTGGGCATTTGTGAACAATCAGAAATGTCAAATGTTGGCATTTTTCTATGTGCTATGTATTTAGGCAAGCTGTGTTTTGGGTGTGTATCGTCACATATCATCGGAGTGGTAATTAGTTGGAGAGGGACAGGAGCGCACAAACAGGGCTGAGTCTCCTTTGTTGATTCTCCCAATACATCTCCCGAGGTTGTCAATGCCAGTGGTGTCTGTACATCACTCTTGATACAGTGTGAACAATTTGTCAGACTCTCCTCTCAAGCCTGACTCACAAGTTCCATCTTGTTGAAGCCCTAGAAGGACGTTATTGAACACATAATAAACTCTGAGAAGACTATTTGTGGCTTATGTTGATTTTGGTCTAGATTGTAATGAAGGAGAATGTTCACTTATTTCATTATCAGTAATTAGTGGTGATTATCATCATAGAGGGCATTTATACTTATTTAATTTAATGTTTAAAGTTCACACTAATAATAGTACTTCAAGTTGTCAAAATAGTTTAATCGATTGCAAAGTCTGATTAAAAAAAGGAATTATGGAATTAGTGGTAAAGTTAAGCCTAGCTCTTCTCAGCAGCCTCTGCCAAGCCCATGCAGCAATAATGACTGACATCAATCCGTTGCACGCAGTTGT
The DNA here is from genome assembly GCF_010909765.2 of Amblyraja radiata. NCBI lineage: Eukaryota > Metazoa > Chordata > Chondrichthyes > Rajiformes > Rajidae > Amblyraja > Amblyraja radiata. Next base: position 52,404,851 of record NC_045966.1, read on the forward strand.
GGCTGCATTGGAGACAGCCTCCCTCCACAGGAATGTCCAATCAGTAATTGTTTACAGCACAATAAAAAGGCATTCTGGTCTGCTGTTGTTTACACACACACACACACACACACACACACACACACACACACACACACACACACACACACACACACACACACACACACACACACACACACACACACACACACACATCCACACACACACACACACACACACACACACACACACACACACACACACACACATGCACGCACACGCACGCACACACACACACACACACACACACACACACACACACACACACACACACACACACACATCCACACACACACACACACACACACACACATGCACGCACACACACAACACATACGCATCCACACACACATCCACACACACACATCCACACACACACACATCTGCATACACACACATCAACACACATACACATCCACATATACACACACACACACAACACACACACACATCCACACACACAACACATCCACACACACACACACACACACACACACACACACACACACACACACACACACACACACACACACACACACACACACACACACCACATTTTGGAAATCTTACAATTTTAAATTGTCCCAAATGTTTACAAAGTTGTGCAAATAACAGCAAGCCATAATTAGATAGAACAAACATTGTAGAATGCATTGCCCTTCATAAGCAAGCATGCAAGCCACTCAAATAGGTACACATGCTTCACTATAATATGTCTCTGCCAGTGCTTCAGGTATGGTTGTGGGAGCAAGGATATGCTGTGGTATCAGCATGCAATCTCCCATTATTCGCTCCCTTGCTGAGAACAGAATTGTTAATGATAAAAATATTATGCCAGCTTTCAGCTGGAATGGAAGATTCTTGGTACACAATCTGCCCGAATGCATTCAGAAAATTGAGGGGATTAATGATTGGAACTCATAAACAAACTGCAACAATAATCCATCTTTTAAAAAAAGAAAAACTGACCATTCTTCAAATAAACTGCAATGGGAAAATTGAGGATGAAGTTTGTCCTGATTCAAGAATTAGAGTATTATAAATATTTGTCAAGGGAATTAAAAGGATCAGGGTTATGCAAGGAAAGTTCAAATTTTGGATGAGTAACAAAAGCACTTTCAACAAATAATACCCAAGTTTTGTTTTCTCAGCACCAGGCTCTGGGTTAGTGCTGCAATCTGAAGGTTCAAAAACTGTCTGGAGTTATAGAGTTATAGTCATAGAGTCATACGGTTTGAAAACAGGCCCTTCGTCCCAATTTGTCCATGGCGACCAACATGTCTGCATTTGGCCCATATCTGTCTAGACCTATCCTATCAATGTACCTGTCCAAATGTTATTGAAACGTTGTGATAGTACCTGGCTCAAGTGCCTCCTCCAGCAGATGAATTTCCATTATCACCAACTTATTTCAAAATAAAATGTAATTGTTATTAATTTAAATGTAATTAATTTATTAGTCAAAGTATGTAAGCATTCAAGGAATTTGTTTTGCCAACAGTCATACAAAAAAGCACCAAGATACATAACCACATAAAAATTAAATTAAACATAGACTTAAACAGCCACCACAACAGCATGTGAGAATCCCCAGGGGACACAGCATAAGCGGAGACCCACAGCTATCAGTTCAATGTCCGGGCCACACACACGCTCCTTCACTGTGATGTGACCAGAGTTGTATCGACCACTGTCACTCTCTCCGCAGTCCCTGTCCGCCCGACCAGTCAGAAAGTCGTCCACACTCACACCAGACTCCGGGATGTCCTCATGGAGCCATGCCCCGCAAACACCGAGATCAGTGGTCTTACGGCTCTCCCTCCAAGTCCCCACCAGCACAGGCAGCACGTCCATCTTGCTTTTCAGCAACCCACTGTGATGGAAGGCAAATAACTTATACCTTCTTTCCTCCTTTTTTCCCGCCGTCGGCGCAATTGAAACTTCCGCAGTCGGGGCGATCGAAGCTCCCGCAGTTGGCGATTGAAGCTCCTGCATCGGGGCGATCGAGTCTCCCGCGATCAGGATGGTTGAAGCTCCTGCAGTTGGAGCTCCCGCCATCGATCCCTAACAAAGGGACTCCAGCTCCACGATAAAAAGGTTTCCCCCAACCCCCCACCCCCACAATGCAAGAGCTAAAGGTACACTAAAAACATACAGGTAAACATGGTAAACACAGCCCAAAACAGCAAAAGAAGAAAAAGAGGAGACAGGTTGTTGGTGCTGCTGCCATGTAAGGTGCCACCTTGCATGCATTCTGATGGTGTTTAGAGGGCCTGTCCCACTTGGACAACGTAATCCACGAGTTTAGAAGACCCTAGATGAGATGAAAAAAATGTCAAGGTCGTGTTGACTCGCCAAAGTAAAAGACCTCCTACGACTATGTCTACGACCTCATACGACTATGTCTACGACCTCCTACAACCCCCACAACCTCAGTCTTCCACACCTAAGACCAACTACCACTAGCTATGAGTGGAAAATTATGTCATGTTTGCTTTTTTTTTTTCTCGGGCCAGTTACCGACCTACGACTACCTACGACTATCTACGACTATCTACGACTACCTATAACTACCATCGTGACCTACTATGACCTACCTACGACCTACCTACGAGTAAAAAGTATCCATTTTTTTCATGCCGACCTATCTTTTACTCGTGGAGATTTTATATCAGGCTGGAAAAAACGCCGCAACCTACTTGAGGCCACGAGTATGCAGAGACCACTCACAAGCATGAGGAAGAGTTACAAAGACCTCCTACGACCTCCTACGACCTTGTGGCGACCATGCTGCGAGTGTGAGTCAAGGGCAAACTCGGCAGAGGTCGCCAGTTAGGTCGTGAAAGTGGGACAGGGGCTTAACAGTGCTATTTCACAGGCTGGTAGGATGCAGAGTCACGTCAATGTGCATTATATGGCAACATGGAAATAAGTGACTCATAAAGGAAAGGGAAAGTGGATAGGGACCAGGCAGGACTTCTTCCTCCATGAGTTTGTTGCTGCAGAGATGATTGCCCACAAATGTTGGTGGTGAGTGTGTGAAGTTTGAGCAGTCAACATTGAAAGTTCCAATATACTGGCTGAGCTAAATAACAGGGAGTCACAGACAGGAAGGGGACTGTTGGAATGAACACAACTCGAGGGTTGTTCATCGTAACTGTCAGATATGATTATAGTTTCTGTCACAACTTCAGAGGTCGTGGAACCTTTTTTTTACTCTTTAAGGAGGCCTCTGAAGTTGTTTTTTAAATCATTGGACTTTGCCCAGTGCACTCCGAAGCTTAACATTTAATCTTGTGATGGTTGGCTTGCCTGTTTGAATATCCTGCTATGTTACAAGCTCTCCTTGGTCAGGCAGATATGCGCCAACACTCTTTCATCCTAATTTAGTAAATTTATTTCTAACAAAATAAATGTGTGATACATACTGGCATGGATCCACACTCCAACAATTCATGAAATAGCAATTGATAATCACTGTTCCATTGCACACATTTTTCTTTTGAACATAAGTAGATTACATTGGAAGTTAAACTTCAGTTAGCTTTTGGAAATGCGAAGACCAAAAAGCTTTTGAAATTTAATTGAGCATATTATCAAATATAAGTGCAATAAAAGACTGCAGAAACAAGAAACTGCAGATACTGCAATCTGGAGCAAAGATCAAAAGTGCTAGAATAATAATTGTAATTAACACTTTCACCACATTCCCCAAAGAAATATAGAAAGTATCACTGAGTCTTCTCCTGAAACTAATAGCCTCCCCATTATCTAGTTGCCTCCTGAGGGATACCTGGTAGAAGTATCTATGATACCACAGATGCATTACATGCATGCCATCATATTTCATTGACTTCAGTGTGACTAAATACTGAACTGCATTTCGGTTGTCGTTGCATATTCAAATGCTGCCTGACGTACAAGACGACTTTGAAGCTGATGTGACTTGGGTGGGGGAGGGATGGAGTGAGAGGGAATGCAAGGGTTACTTGAAGTTAGAGACCCAAGTTGTACCGGTTTCAAAGTCGTCTTATTGAGCCTCATTGTCTGTAGTTGTTCTCACCTAGCAAGCAGCCAACAATGACCTGTTTCCTTGGTAATCGTTACTTTTTTGCATATCTTTCATTTATTTGTTCGATATCTCTCTATTTTACCGTCTTCATCTCTCGTTTCCCTTTCCCCGACTCTCAGTCTGAAGAAGGGTCTCGATCCGGAATGTTACCTATTCCTTTTTTCCAGAGATGCTGTCTGACCCGTTGTTACTCCAACTTTTTGTGTCAATCTTTGGTTTAAACCAGCATCTGCAGTTCCTTCCTACTGCAAGTATCCACAACAGACTCGAGAAATATGTAAACTAATCACATCCCCATCAATAGCTAATATATCCAATAAATCCAGGTGACCGCATACAAATTTCTGCCTCCTGATCTTTTACAATATGGCCAAGTGAGCATACTCATGCATCTACTTCCTCAGAAGACTAAAGGGCCTGTCCCACTTAGGTGATTTTTTGGCAATTACAGGCGACTAGGCTGTCGCCATATGGCTGTTACAGGCGACTAGGCTGTGGCCTGGCTCCATGGGTGCTGACGGCTGATGCTCCTCCGGGGCACACAAGAAGGGAGAGGAGTGGCCACCTCGAGCTCCTGGGGAGGTGAGGTGTGAGTGTGGGGGTGTGGAGAAGATAGAGAGGAGGGGAGTATGGAAGGAAGAGGCGTTATGGAGGGATGGAGGGAGTGACTGAGGGTAGGGAAAAGGAGAGGTGAGGGAGGGAGAGTGGGGGAGGAGGGAGAATAGAGGGAGAGGAGGGGAAGTGGGAGAGGTAGGGAGTGGGGAATAGAGGGAGAGGGGGGCAGTGGGGGAAGTGAGGAGGGATAGTGGGGGGATAGGGGAGGTGAGGAGTGTGGGAGGTGGCGGATAGAAGGATAGGAGGGGGGTATAGAGGAGAGAGAAGTTATGGAGGGAGGGAGGGAGTGACTGAGGGTAGGGGGAAGGAGAGGGAGAGAGAGGTGAGGGAGGGATTGGGGAGGGGAGGAGGAGAGGGGAAAGGAGGGAGGGTGAAGAGGATGGGGAGTGAGTGGTAGGGATGAGGGGAAATGAGCTGTGCCTGTGTAGTTGGGGGCTATGGGTGAGTGGTGGAATATTGCGTTGGGGACCAAGCCTCCTGTGTGACAGGGACCCAGCGGGTTCCACTTAGTCTAGTAAATGTTAAAGTCTCATAGATGTAATAGTAAGCTGTACATAACTGCATGCAGTTTCCTGATCTTGAGTTTTTTTTCGAAATCAACTGATAATTTTATGACCCAACTCCCTCCTCCCGCAGTTTCAAAAATGTACTTAAATAAACATTAACCACCTGTCTACTCGTGCCTTCAATATTTTATAAAGACATTTCCAAAAAAAAATTATTGGCAGGCTTGCCTTTCCAATTGTGACACCAGTCAGAAAAACATATACTGTAAGGCTGGCCTTCACTGTAAAGACATTTCTAACATTTATTACTACTTCGGAAACATTGACTCGGGCTGTAAATTCTTCATGTTTCTTATTAGCAGTTATGCATAATAAGTTGACCTCCAACTGAAGGATACTTGATTTCTCATTCCCTTCCTCCATCCTTCTCTCCAAACATTGCCAAAGTTACCAACTCCTCCAAATACAGCCAAATGTTGGCAAAGGGTTCTGATTTTGCCTTTTGGAATCGGGTCTTTGGGTCCTCTGACTGTGTGGTGCAATGGGTTGGCAAACTGTAATTTCAACTTTGCCATGTGCAGTATAATCTTTTTCACACCAGAAAGTTCAGCTTTCTCAATCCTTTACTAATCCGTGTGGAAAGAGTTCTGATGGCCTCAGCCAATGTCCTAGTGAGTATGGGCTCCCATCTTGAAATTAGCCTTCGCTCAATATAAATTGGTAATCTCACTTAAGTATCAGTAGGACCATCAGTTGTGGGAAGTTAAAATGTCACCATGATACAAATCTCTGGAGCTGCCCTTGTTCTGATGAATCAAGAGCTCAGAATTCACCCTATTGATTGCAATAATCCAAATGCTAAGTAGGTGCTCGAATGTCTGGATCTCCAGATAAGATTTTAGTTTTAGTGATACAGCGTGGAAACAGGCCCTTCGGCCCTCCAAGTCCAGTCCACCCATCGATCACCCATACACTAGTTCTATCCTGTACACTAGGGTCACTTTACAGAAGCGAATTAACCTACATACATGCACGTCTTTGGCATGTTGGAGGAAACCGTGCACCTGGAGAAATTCCACGCGGTGACATGGAGAAAATACAAGCTCTGCACAGACAGCACCTGTAGTCAGGATCTAATTTTGGTCCCTTGTGCTGCAAGGCAGCAACTCTATCATTTATCATTAACCATAACTCACAGCCTTCCATCATTCAATTTACATTTGAAACCTCTGAAAGTGACTCGACACCAGCTTGCTGCTCGTTCCAACAATGTTCTCTTTCTGGAAGATGAGTTGGGAGAACTAGTAAGAGTAAAGAGGATAAAGTTCCTTGAGTCTGACGGGGGTCAGTTTGTAAAAGGATTAACAAAAAAAAATCTGTTAAAATAACAAAGAACTATGAAAAAAATTATTATAATCTGAATCTGATTTCCGTAATTGCTTCCAATATTCTTCACTTTCCTATGGATAACTTACGCCTTGGACAATTCCTTTAATATTTCAATCTGGCTCATGTGGTCAGTGTAATATCTCACCAGAAATCGGTTTATGCAGACAAATGATTTCCAGATTAAAAGAAAGATGCAAATATCAAGGTTGGTGTTCTTGGCTCTGTTTTATATCCTCAGCTGACACTGCTTTACCCTTGTGGTTGTCTTCAAATTGTATATTAAATTTATCAGGAAGTGTAATCTACTTTAATCACCAACATATGCCTGTGATATCATAACTTTATTTAAATTGAAAAAACATCGCTGTGATTGTTGCAGGGGGAGACTGTTCAGCAATAATGAAAAATAAGCATTGACTAAAAGCACTATTGCTCTTGAAAGATCAGCGAGCTTGTACTGCTAAAGATATTTCCTTTTAAATCAGACTGATTAGCTTCAGTCACTGAGACTTTGGAATGAAGCATCTTTCTTTCACATTTGCATCTGGTGTTAGTGAGCCAACAGTTTTGGTGTGAGAATCCCAATAAATCACTGGCTTATCCAAGAACTCAGTGAGCTTTTACAGTCGAGATTGAATCCTGCAAAGATAATGAAGGGTCTGAAGAAGGGTTTCGGCCCGAAACGTCACCTATTTCCTTCGCTCCATAGATGCTGCTGCACCCGCTGAGTTTCTCCAGCAATTTTGTGTACCTTCGATCTTCCAGCATCTGCAGTTCCTTTTTGAACAAGATAATGATGATATTTGCTTTACACTGTAGGATACAAAGCGTAGACTCGGTGACCGTTTTATGGAACATTTGCGTCCGGTCCACCAAGGCCTACTGGATTTCCAGGTTGCTCACCATTTTAACTCCCCTTCCCATTCCCATACTGACCCTTCTGTCCTGGGCCTCCCCCATTGCCAGAGTGAGGCCCAGGTGTGTAGGAAGGAACTGCAGATACTGGTTTAAACTGAAGATAGACACAAAAAGCTGGAGTAATTCAGTGGGTCAGAAAGCAACTATGGAGAAACGGAATAGGTGACGTTTCTTCAGACTGAGAGCATACGTTCATTTGTTCTATATATCTCTACATCACCGTCAATATCTCTCATTTCCCTTTCCCCTGACTCTCAGTCTGAAGAAGTGTCTCGACCCAAAACGTTACCTATTCCTTTTCTCCAGAGATGCTGTCTGACCCGTTGAGTTACTCCAGCTTTTTGAGCAGACTAGAGGAACAAACACTTATATTCCTCTTGGGTAGCTTACAACCCAAATGTATGAACATTGAAGTCTCCACCCTCTCCCCTCCTGTTACTTTCCTCCCTCTGGCTTCACAATCTGCAACTCATCAATCCTGTCTCACACCTTTTGCCAATGTCCACCTCTTACTTGCCACATATTGTCCTGCCACTCCCTTTCTGTCTTTCTTCTCCTCCCCTATAGTCAGTCTGGTGAAGATGGATCTAAACCCAAAACATCATCTATACATGTTCTTCAGAGATGCTGCCTGACATGGTGAGTTACTCCAGCACTTTGTGGCCTTTTGTACATCTGCAGTTCTTTGTTTCCACATCTTTCTTTGCGCTGTGTTTGCTGATGTGAACTTAGATACCATTTTACTCACAATTCTTGTTGGCACAAACACAAAGTACAGACAACATTCAACAGGTCAGGCAGCATCAGTGGAAGGAATAGATAGGGGAGACTTTGGTTTGGGACCCTTCCTCAGACTGAGTCTAACCCAACCTGAAACATCGCCTCTAGAACACTTCACAGAATCTGCCTGACCTGTTGATTTCCTCTAGCTCTTTGTGTCTTGCTCAAAATGTAAGCATCAGTAGTTGGTTGTGTCTCCATTTTGTTAGTACAATGGAAATTGTCACACTTGCCACGTCTCCAGACACTTGAGACTCTTTCCACACTCCTGCACGAAGCTAATTGGAGTTACACCTGCATTTAATCTGCTCCCCTAATCTTTCACTTGGTATAAATACCTGAGATCATCACCAATTGGGTGCTAACTAATCAGTTCTGCATTCTGTCAGTTTGATAGCAGTTCTGAGTTGTCGGTTCCATTTGAGTTTGTATTTTGGTGTTTCATCAGTACTCCTTGGTGAGCCTGCATTCAAGGCCTTTCCATTTCTGAGCCTTCTGACAGTAAATAGATGAAGACTTGATTGTATTTGGGTGAACAGAGAGTATGCCTATCATCACAACCAAGGGACTTGATGAGCACAAAGGCTTGATACCAGAAGACATCAACTTTCAGGCAGGTAATGCTTTCAAGATAGGAAAGATAACTGATTGCAAAACAAAGTCATGGATACTAAAATTGACTCTGACTGTTTGAATGTTGATGGTGAGAGTTAAAATAACCTGCTTTTTCTACAAAAATTAATAAGCCCTTTATCAAACAGTATTTGAAATTGGACTGTAACTACCTGTATATTTTTCTTTTCATGTGAATTTTATGTATTGATTTAAATCAGAATGATATGCCACGGTCTCAAATGTTTTGAAATTTCAGCATTTGGTGGTAAAAACCTTTATGGATTACATTATGGATCAGTGGCATTATGATACTGAACAGTTATTGTGAATAATTCTCTGGATGCAAGTGAATTTGATTAATATATTGGGTGGATGTAAGCAGAATAATAATTTCAATAAGAAAATAGCATTTTGTAAAATACTGCCATCAGCTCATGTTTTGATAGCTCATGTCTGACATAATTCTATCTGTCTCCTTGGTTCACTTTGTTTAGTCTTTCATTGGTTCTGACACTTGGCAAGGTACAGTTTTTATTTAACTCCAAAATTTCTGGCAATTATTCTTCTCTCAAAATGAGACCCACTTCAAAACCCAATTCAGTCTGAGGGTCTTTGTAAGTAAATGTGTGCCTCCATTTACCGATGTTGCATCAATAATGGGTGCACTTTCACAATAAATCCATTGTTTATGAAAAATTTGAGCTATGATAATGTGCTGGAGAAAATAGTTTAATGTTATGTAAAACAATTATAATTGTTTCTTTAAAAAGGATAGATAGATCTTAAAAATACAAATGGAAATCTATTGCCAATTGCATGCTAAAACTGAGATCATAAATGCCCAGGTTAAAAATGTGAAAATACTCAAATTCAGGCAGCATCTGTGGAGAGTGAGACTTTCGTTAAAATTTCAGATCAATTACTTTTCAACAGAACCTTTCATCACATATATTGGACTTGCATAAAATGCAACAAGGTAGTATATAAATGTTCTGTTATATTCACTGTGAGCCATGCAACATGTATCGAAGAACAATAATAATAATAATAATAAATTTTTATTTATGGGCGTCTTTCAAGAGTCTCAAGGACATGCCATGACTGTTTGAGTTCTTGATTTATTAAAGTAACAGGAATATTCTACTTGCTAATTAATGGGTCCTGTATCTCTGGGAGTCATTTAATAAGACTCCTTTCCATATCGTAGAATTCATATTAGGGCAGTGCAGTGGCACAACTGGTAGGGGGTGCTTCCTCACAATGCCAGAGACCTTGGTTTGATCCTGACATCGGGTGCTGTTGATGTAGATTTTATATGTTTTCCTTGTGACTGTGTGGGTTTCCTCCAGGTGCTTCAGTTTACCCCATTCCAAAGACTTGTGGGTTTGTATGTTAATTGGCCTCTATAAATTGCCCCCAGTGTGTAGGGATTAGATGAGAAAGTGGGATACCACAGAACGAGAGAGCACAGGTGATTGATGGTCGGTGTGTACGCAGGAGGCCTTCGGGCCTGTTTCCCTGCTGTATCTCAAAACTAAACTAAATTAAATTGTGGGACATTACTTGAACTGCTGTGGGATATGAATAGGTGAAATAGAATATTTTTACCTGATGTCCATAGCTTATTTAAGCTCTTTTCACATCTTGGGTTGAGCAGAAATGATTCCTTTTTAAGTCTCTAAAATATAGAATATTCTTGCGTGGATAAGATTTGCTTAATCCCAGATTCAAATTGATAAATTATAACTTGCACACACACAGTGAATTATTTACATTTGTGACGAATGTTTTTCCCCCCTCAGTTATGGACAGATGCCCTGCTCTGGGATGGATGTTGTGGAGGCAGCACATTCTGGCTAGCAGTATTTTTGCTCATCGGGCCTCCTCCTTACTTCCACTGCAGTTTTACGTTAGTTTAGAGATACAGAGATAACCTTCAGCCCATCGAGTCCATGCTGACCAACAATCGACTGTACACTGGTTCTATGTTAACCCAGTTTTGCATCCTACACACTAAGGGCAATTTACAGAAATCAATTAACCTGCATGTCTTTGTAAAGTGGGAGGAAACCGAAGCACAGGGAGAACGTACAAACTCCGTACAAACAACACCCATAGTCAGGATCAAACCTGGATCTATGGTGCTGTAAGGCAGCTGCTCTACTTCTGCACCACTGTGCTGTTGTGTGGTACTGAGGTAGTTAATGAGATCAATGTGGTGCTTGCAGATTATTCCACAGATGGGGCAGTTGGTGCGTGATAGAGAGAGATAGGTGCATAGTTTGTGCTCTGGCCCACTCCTTCTGCTATTTTTGCACCTAATCCACAATCTCAATGTTCTTCACACCTTCACAAATGCTCCATCTCCACTTTGGGTGGTAGTGGGTTAGGGATTCCAAGGGGTCAGTGGTGATGTTGCATTTCTTCAAGGAGACTTTGAGCACCTCTTGAATCTTTTCATTTGTCTTCCTGGTAATCTCCTCTTCAAGTTTGAAACAGTGGCTATTTCAGCTATGTCGGGCATGAGAACAACATAGCCATAAGATTATGTAATGCCTTTCTTAATGGAAAAGAGCTGCTCTATGCCTGAAAGTGCACAAGAATTTCTAAATTCAGCCTGATGGTATTAAGCTCTTAGAAAAAGACAATTGACTTTTCTCTTTGGCCTGTGCCTGTTTCCGTCTATGCTTCCTGCATTTCAAAAGTAATCATGTACGATAGTAAGCAACAATCCTTGTGTGCACCACCCTTTATAACCCTCAGTTCATTTCCAAATGATTCAGCCACAGCCCTTGCACCAGCACAATTCTGGCAACTCTAGCTTCTTTCCCATATTTCATCTAGTTTTGTGTTCTCACGCAAGCTTATTTTGTGAGTGTTTGCTGACATTTATTTGACTGTGAGATTGAGGTGGTGAGATGGAGAGAGGTGCTGTGTGAGGTATTACTGTCAAGCTGGTCTTTCCCAGCCCACCCACCTACTAAACAAAGCCTGGGACCACGGTGGAGCAGCGGTAATATTTCAATTACGGATTAAAACCAAGTTCTTTGTTCCTGCTATTACCATGACTGCAATACATTACCTCAGAACAGGCCAGAAACCACTCTGGTGAAAAGTTTGCATATTATGGTGAAATCTTCTCTTCGTTTTTGCAGTCAGGAATAAAAATACCATACCTTGTGCTAAAATGCCATGGGCTGCTTACTGGGTTAAATGATTTAACCCAAAGGTATTACATAATCTTAGAATTGGCATCCAGGGTACTGGAAGAATTATTAGGAGTTGTGTCAAACCAACATCAAAACCAAATATGAGATAATATGGAATGTTTGTGTCACAGAAAGAGGCCATTCCATCATGTCCTTAGATAAACATCTACCCAGTCACATTCCACCTTGTGCAGTCTCCCCGACCATTCCTAACTTCCCATAGTTCATGGTTGTCTATCCTACTTACAGCCCCATGGCCAATTTTGTAAATGCTTGTATGTTTGTGTCTTTGACTTCTTTTTCCATCATTTTGATTAAATACTCAGCTTATGTTTAGCTAAATTATTAAATATCTCCAGAGTTGGCAACAATTTTGCCTTGGCTGTATTCCTTCAATGAAGATGTGATCAGTGGAAGTTGTTAACTCTCTCTTGGTGATTTAGCTTGGACTTTCTGTTGCATCTCATTTTGATTCATTGATATATAGAGCTGGCAAGTCTGGCTTCATTGTGCAATACCCCAGCAGGCTTATAAATAATGGAAGTATATAAATCAAGAAGCCGTGATTAAGATTGTTGAAGGAATAGATAGATGGCTGTTACATGAAGAATTCCACAATTCACAGAGACTGCGGAGGAGACAATACAATGAGACTTGATTCATTTTCTTTGAGCTAAGGAAGGTGCGACTGCAGGTCCTGACTGTAGTAGAGCATTATTCTCCAGGTTTGTAAAGTGTAGTTCGTGAAAACATGCAATTGTTCAATGAAATTCCTGCATAAGTGGTGTTGCAAAATAATATCAGGTTTCCAAAAAGTATGAAACAAAATGGAAGATCCCTGGATGTAGATTTAGGAATGTAATGTAAACCAGTCATTGGCATCAAATGAAAGAGATTGGCAGTATAACTTGTTAATGGCATTTTTTTTCCAGGGAAAATGTTTGGAAAGGAGACATGATGTAAAAGGCACCTTGTACAATGCACCCATTTGCAGACTCATTAACTACTAAAAATTCTGGCTTGGGTATTCTATCCCAGTTTGAGCTGAGAATTCCAAATCACCAATATTGAGATTATGTAAGGAATTAAGGGACATGCTGTTCGTCCGCTCGTGTGTCAGATGACGTATAGTTTCACTGTTCGCTTCTGTTGTCATTCAACATGTTGACAGAATTGGTCGTCCGACACGTCAGAGTGCATTGTGTCATCGTTGCCAGGAATCGCCACGAGGAGGTTTCTGTCATGAGCCCTAGGGACATGCTGTGACTTGTTTGGATGCTGTGATTTACTTGGAAGCAGATATTTCAAAAAATCTTAAGGCTTTGTATGTCCATATTCAAACTTCATACTCAAACATTTCAGTTGCCATTGTAGCGATCCAAGGCATTCCAGAGAGCAGGAATTGAAACACTTGTGAAGCGCTCACACAATGCTGGTTCAAATTTTATTTTAGGAAATACAAACTGCTACTGCTCCTGAATTAATATTTATGAATTTCCTCCATAGGACTTGGGGAAACGCTGTTTCCCATCTCCTCGCCTCTATGTATCACAGCTCTCATCATTCTGGTTCAGTTAGGAGTACTTTCACTGGGTCATGGGATCAGGTCTCACTCCAGACTTGAGCACTTAATCTGGGCTGACACTCGAGCAGTGCTATGGGAATACTCTGTTGGCAGAATGCCATCAATTTCATGCTGTCAAAACAGGGATCTGTCCGCTCGCTACGATGATTTTGGTGGTTTTTGAATTATGTTTTTTAAAAAATGTATTTAAAAAAAGTTCTATCCTGGCTAATCTTCCTTTGTTGATTGATTGAAAAATACAGCATGGAAACAGACTCCTCAGCCCACTCGTTCCACACCAACCATCGATCACTCCGTTTACTCTAGCTGTATGTTACCCCACTTTCTCATCCACTCACCTACGCACTAGGGGCAATTTACCGAGGGCAATTAACCTAGAAACCCACACACTTTCAGGATGTGGGAGGAAACCGAAGCACCTGGAGGAAACCTATATAGTCACAGAATCTAACCCAGGTCTCTGGCACTGAGGCAGAAGTTGTACCAGTTATGCCACTGTGCCTCCCTTGTTTTTGACCAACTGATGAACTCTGCACCTTCCTCACTGCTGTTTTTAACTTTAAGCAAAATACTTAGCAACAATTGCACAATGTGAAATTCTTTGGGAAATGTTTTGACATAAATCCTCATTTACTGCTTTGGAATGTTTTTGCGGGTGGCAGGAGATTTCTTCCATGCAATTGAAGGACTGAAATCTAATTCCAGTGATTAACTACTTATGCCCAATGTGTTAATGATTTTGCAATGTGAAGCATCACTCTCTATTTCATTCACGGCCTTGTTTTTAGGAAAAATGTGGATGGGACGTTTTTGATGAAACAGCAAGTTCCTTCGACCTGAAAAGTTCCACGTTAAATTTAGGTCCTCTAAAAATGCTATTAACTTGTGCAAACTTTTCCAACGGAATGAACTAACTGAGAGTACCAAAGGTAGCAAAGAACAACATTCAGTTGCAGTTCACAGGCATGTTCAGGTCATGTCCATTTAAAAAAAATTCCATCTGGCGCTGAAAACTCATTAGAAATTTAAAAAAAAAAAAATTATCCATCTGTCTGTAACCATTTAGTTTCCTCCATGGAGTCCCATCGAGCCCATGCCAGTTCCCAAGGGATTAATTCTGTTAGGCACAACTATCCTATCTCTCGTTCGCTTGTAGCCCTGTAAATTATTCCATCTCACTTTGCCATTCACCTACACTGAGTGGGTAATTAACTAACCGGCATGCTTTTGGGAATGTGAGAGTATCCGAGAAAGCTCATGCAATCTCAGATGGATCTGTGGCATCGGAGAAAATGCTGAGTCAACAATGACTACACCAATACCCTTGCGGTAGGGTGAACTCATGTGATGTTTATTTATAGTGAATAACAATAGTGACAAGAAGGTCCAGGTCCACATGGGTACACCTCTCTCCCTCTCTCCCTTGAGTACAGTGAAAAAGCATTTTTGTTGTGTACAATCCAGTCAGTGATAAGACGAAATATGATTGGAATCAAGCTGTCAACGCTATATAAATATAGGATAAAGGGAATAATGATTAGTGCAAGATAAAGTAATGTAAAGTCCGATTAAAGTTAGTCCGATGATCCCAAACGAGGGAGATGGTAGGTCAGGTACACTCTAGTTGCTGGTTCAGTTGCCTGATAACAGCTGGGAAGAAACTGACCCTTAATCTGGATGTGTGTGTTTTCACACTTCTACACCTCTGGCCTGATGGGAGAGGAGAGAAGAGGGAGTGGCTGGGGTGAGAGTGGTCCTTGATTGTGCTGGTGGCCTTGCTGAGGCAGCATGAAGTGTAGATGGTGTCAATGGAAGGAGGTTGTTTTGTGTGATGGTCTTGGTTGCCTTCTCAATGTTCTGCAATTACTTGCAGACTTGGATGGAGCTGTTCCCAAATCATGCTGTGATGCATCCTGATAAAATTATTTCCACGGCACATCTGTAGAAGTTGGTTTGAGTTGTTGGGGACATGCCAAATGTCCCAAGTCTTCTAAGGAAGTAAAAGCGTTGATGTGCTTTTTTGTCAATCATTTTGATATGGGTGGTCCAGGACAAGTTGCTGGTGATATTTACTCCTAGGAACTGAAGCTTTCAACCATCTCTACTTCTGCGGACCAAATTTCCCTCCTGGGATAAATAAAGTTCTATCGTGTCATTTTGTATGTGTACCGCTTCACTTCCTGAAGTCAATCACAATCTTCTTTGGCTTGCTGACATTGAGGGAAAGTTTGCTGTCTTGACACCAGGTTATGAGTTTCTCCATCTCCTCCCTGCACTCTGTCTCGTCATTATTTGATATCCTGCCCACAACTGGTATCATCTGCGAATTTGTATATCGAGTTGGATTTGTGCGTGGCTGCACAGTCGTGGATGTATAAGGTGTAAAGAAGAGGGCTGAGAATCCATCCTTGCAGAGAACCAGTGGCGAGGATTATTGTAAAGGATGATTTTATTCCCCTATCCCCACTGATTGGGGTGTGTTGGTCAGGAAGTCGAGGATACAATTGTAAAGTTCCAAGTTCCATGAGTTTGGAGATGAGTTTGGGTGAAATAATAGTATTGGAAACCGAGCTATTAAAAGAAGTCTGACGTTTGTGTCTGTCTTATCCAGGTGTGTCCGGGATGAGGGTCATGGAGGTGGCATCAGCTATGGACTTGTTGTGGGGGCATTAGGTAAACTGCAGTTTGTTCAGTTTGCTTGGTTGTCTGGATTTAATGCTTTCCATAACGAGCCTCAAGTCACTTCATGATGGTGAATAACAAGGCCACTAGACGGTAGTCGATAAGGCATGAGATCTTGCTTTTCTTCAGCACCGGGATGATAGTGGCCTTCTTGAAACAGGTGGGTACCTCAGAATGGGGTGTGGTTACATTAGTATTTGTCACTGGACAAAACAATCCGTGTTTAATCATTAATAATGTAGACTGTGACTATATATACACTTATACTATGACTGTAGCTTCAAGATTCTGGGAGATATAGTCATATATTCTGGAACTGGTCTTTTTTGAAGTGTTCAGCTACAGTCATCCATAACAAAATGGACACTGCAAAATGGTTTTGAGGTGAATTGTGGTCTTTGATTGATGTTGAGGCGAAAAAACACTTGACCTGTTAGACTTGGAGAACAATTAAAAATGGAATTTGTTCAGACTCATCTCTGCAGCCCACCAGATGATCCCAGGGATGAAATCACTAATCACCATTCACCATAAGAATTCCCCACACACCTTTACCCCTTTACAGCTGCAATATGCCAGTGGTGAAGTGAGATACCCCTGTCTTTCAATAATAGACCATTTCTTGGCTGCATTAACACTGTAAGAATTTCACTTCTCAAAGGGAAGAGGAAAACAGATAGAGGGACAATAGCAATAAAGAACTTTCATTAACATTTGTTAACTGGCATTGATTTGGGGCGTTAATTGCATGAAGCATAATCAAGGTCATATGAAGGGGAAGTGATGCTGGAAATTTGCAAGTGGGGAAAATATTAGAAGACAATAGGAGATTAAACAATTAGTAATGCTTCTGAAGTGTAGGAGCATGTCTTGTTCTGTATATTTATGTGCCCCTCAGAATCACAGTTCTGATAAAAATGATTCAGTACAGAGAAGCTATCTCTGATCCTTTTTCCACATATGCTGCCCAACCTGCTGAGTGTTATCTGCATAGACACAAAGATGGAGTAACTCAGCAGGACAAGCAGCATCTCTGGAGAGAAGGAATGGGTGATGTTTTGTGTCAAGACCCTTCTTCAGTGTTATTCCCCAGAATGGCCTTCTATCCTCTCTAGACCTCTATTTAAACAGTTCCTTCTTACATACGAGTGATTCCAGCATTTCCTCTTTTTGAGAAAGATTGTTAGCTGGAGCATAGAGTTCCAGTTTAATAGTGGTGCCTTCAGATTATCTTTATATAATGACCTATCCATATTAGATTTAGCCTTTGGGTAGAGGGGTGTATATGCTAAGTATCTTTACTAAAAGGCAGCCAATATGACATGCGTTACAATTGTGTGGATATACAATGATCGCAAATTTTTAGCATGAACTCGGCACCAGTACTATCCAAAAAATAGGTATCATAGGATTTTATTGACCCTGTAAATTGAGACCATAGATATACACCACCTTCTTTCACATAGACGAATGAGCTGCCAGAGGATGTAGTTGAGGCAGGTGCAATACCAACATTTAAATTACATTTGGGCAGGTCAGGTATATAGAAGGGGAAGGTTTAGAGGGATATGGGTCACATGTGGAAAAATGGGACTCGCATACAGTAGATGGGCATTTTGGTCGGCATGGATAAATCATTGTTTACAAGAATGATTCCAGGAATAAGTGGGTTAGCATATGATGAGCGTTTGACAGCACTGGGCCTCTACTCGCTGGAGTTTAGAAGGTTGAGGAGGGGACTTAATTGAAACGTACAAAATAATGAAAGGCATAGATAGAGTGGATGTGGAAAGAATGTTTCCACTGGTGGGAGAGTCTAGGACCAGAGGTCATAGCTCCATAAATAAAGGGCGCTCTTTTAGAAAGGAGGTGAGGAGGAACCTCTTTAGTCAGAGGGTAGGTAATAAGTGGAACTCATTGCCACAGAGGACTGTGGAGGCCTAGTCAGCGAATATTTTTAAGGCAGAGATAGACATATTCTTGATTAGAATGGGTGTCAAGGGTTATGGGGAGAAGGCAGGAAAATGGGATTTGGAGGCAGAGGTCAGCCATGATTGAATGGCAGAATACACTTGATGGGTCAAATGGCCAAATTCTACTCCTATAACTTATGAATGTGAAATTGGGCCGGAGGAGCTGTTACTGTGCTGTATGACTCGATGACTCTATAAACACCTCTGATTACCTGAAACTAACAAGCCTGAACACCTAACCAGGAAAATTCCAATACCACTTCCATTTGCTGTTATCTGTGATTCATTCAGTGACCAAATTGTGCTCCTTTTATCAGTTAAACAATGGAGCACTTTACGTTCAGATCCCCGGTTCAATTATCCCGAGATAGTCACACAGAAGATTAACAATGGTCATGAGTTCTTATGTTCTTAAATTATAGGAGCAGAGTTAGGCCATACGGCCCATCAAGTCTACCCCGCCATTCAATCATGGCTGACCTATCATTTTCCCCCAACCGCTTTCTCCTGCCTTCTCCCCATAACCCCTGAAACCCTTTACTAATCAAGAATCTGTTAATCATTACTATTGACTAGTGACCAGACACTAAATTGCTATTATTCACTGCCAAATTATAGATGCAAATTATCTCCAAATGTCGCTTGCACCTATTAAGGGTCACCTGGGACCAGTTTTCTGGGAGTTTAAGCTGCAGCAATCAGTGTCTAGGCAGCCACTTCCTTTCTCTTCTTGAGTTTTTCTGCTTTAAATTAGAGGTTCCAGGTTAATGAAAACAACTGGAATTTTTGACACCATCCTTGGAGACTCATGAAATCTGCTTACATTAAGAACACGCAAACATGTTTTTTGTTTAATATATTGGTCAAACTGTGAATGCGGGCTGGAACACTGTCCTGTTTAACTGGCCAGCAATGCCTGATGTGCTGCGGTCACTGCAGCTGGTTCTAACTCAATCCTGTTTCTATTTATTTGCCCAACTACTAATCCAGAAGTACCAAGAACTGGCAAAAACATTAAATGCACACCGCAGCAGAAATTGCCTGATTGGGATAATAAGGAACCAATTATTTAAGACTTCACATGATTGCTCTCTATTTTGTTACCATGGGTAGCTGAGATCTAAAATCTTAGTGATCAGAATTACTATACCAGCAAACATCTGTAAATGTTGCTTAACGACGGATTAATTTCCTCTGGGATTGCACTGATTGAAATGTCTATATAACATTTCTTTGTGTGCTAATCAAACAGTTTATTTTAGATGTGTTAATGATTGAACTAATATAGGGCAGGAAGGAAATGAGCATGTATACAAAAACCAGTGCATTTGCAGCGTAAAACTAAACTCCAATGAGTCCAAAATTATTTTAAAATAAATTGGTGATGACAATCTTCTGTTAATGAGAAAATACATAGGAATGGAAGGTAACCTTCCAAAGTCTTTTTGTTTGATAACCCTTCCTTAGAGCTTTTTTGGATTATTATTTATTCATAATAAGGGTGCAATCCTTTCTGTGGTATCTGCTGACGTATCAGCCAATTATTTAACATTAGAATGATTGGTCTGGCTGAATAGTGGTTGCAGTATGCTCTGTTTGCTAATTTAGCAGCTGGTTGGAATTGTTGAACTATCATGAGCATTGAGGAGCTTTTCTCCAAATGTTTTTCTTCAAACTATCCTACCTCCTTTACAGAAGCTGTTCTTATCATTGCTGCTTGGCTCACAATTCTCCATCCTTCCATCAGTGAGCCCAGTCAGTGTAACGTATTCATACATATTCATGTATATGTTAATGAGTTGGTGCTCAATACAAGCAGAGAATGTTGGGTAATAAATCTCTCTCGTGATCCAGGCAACCTGTGTGTAAGTTGTTATTCATTCTGCCGTCCGGAATATAACAAAATTGGCGACGAGGATGGGATAGAGTTTGAACTGATCCGTTAACTACAGTGCAGGACAGTTTTGCAACATGCAGTATTGTTTAACATTTTAAACAGTAAATACGGAGTTGTGTCGCTGTTGTTTGCGAGCTGGACATGATAGGCCGCAGATTCTTCTATGCAGGGGACTGTAGTTTAAAACAGCAGCTGGACAAATCGTCCAGAGTTTGTCAGGCTATCTCTGTTGTGTCTATGTGGCAAGATACCATCCTTGGGATTGTATAAGATTTTTTGTGGAGTTCCTCAAGCTGAATAGCCTTAGTTTTAGTACAGCTTAGTTTTAGGCGAATTGTTACACCAGAACAGAGAGTAAATAGGGGTTTTTGAAGCGACTTTAAAAAAAATAAAAAATAAATAAAAAAAATAAAAAAAAAATAAAATAAAAAAGAGAATGGCAGCATCCATGGGAACATCGGAAACCTTGGCACTTTTGACAAGAGTAGAGAGCTGTTCAGCTCCTATATGGCGAGAGCAAACATGTTTTTCACGGTAAACAACATAATGGAGATTAGTGGTGAAGCAGAGATAGTGATTGAAACAAATAAGGCCGTTTGCGAACGCATGGAAGTGATTCTGCTCACGGACATCGGTCCTGAAGTGTACGGCACACTCCTGAATCTCCTTGTGCCCTTGGAGGCAAAAGATGTGCCATTTAATGACATTATGAAGAAAGTTGGAGGAGCACTGCAACCCAAAGCCTCTGGAAATTGCAGAAAGCTATAAATTTGGCACTAGAAACCAGAAGCAGAATGAGACAATCAATGAGTACATTGTTGCCGTGAAAAAATTAACTGTGCACTGTAACTTTGGAACCTTTCTCGGACGCGCACTATGCGACAGATTTGTTTGTGGTCTAGTGGATGAACGAATTCAGTCCAAACTCATGAACTCTCCAGATCTTACATTCGAGAAAGCATGCAAGATTGCTACCACAATGGAGATGGCATCAAAGAATGCTCGCGAGTTTCGTCCACCATGGTCTGCAATGGCCGTTTACAGTCACAAGGGCCAAACCAAGAGGCGCTAAACCAAAGTATGGCGGGGAGCCGAGTTCAGCCAGTTGTTATCGTTGCAACGGTAATCACTCATCCCAATTTTGTCCGTTCAAAATGGCCAAGTGCTATAACTGCCAGAAGAAAGGCCATATCGCCTCAGCCAATGTCGGGCCAGGCTTAAAACAGGAAACCAACAATCTGCGGGAAACAAGCAACAACTCCAGAAAGGAGTTCACAGCTTGGAGGTGAACCCAGATGGAAATGAACTTGGATTGTACACCATTTATGCAACCACATCGATAAGCCTACAACCAGCAAAGGCAAGGACTTTCGAAATAAACTATTGATAAATGAACAGTTAATTGATATGTGTATTGACACAGCAGCAGATTGTTTGGTCATGAGCAGAGACCTGTATGAAACAAAGTTCCCACAGATACCATTGTTTGAGTAAGGTCAAGCTGAGAACCTACTCTGGCAAAGTTTTGGACATGTGAACAAATGGACTATAAAGTTCAGCATAATGGTCAGTCTGTAACACTGCCCATCATAGTGGCCAGCTACAGAAATAAACCAACCCTCCTTGGAAAGGATTGGCTGAGTAGAGTAGAGTTAGAGTAGAAGAACATTTTCAGCGTCAATTTGTCCAAATCACATCTTGAAAACGTCCTAAGCAAACATGCAAACATTTTTGCTGACAGTTACACGGGAATAACAGGGTACTCTGCACACATTCGACTTAAGCAAGATGTGAGACCTGTGTATTGTCGTCCAAGACCTGTACCATATGCACTAAAGCAACAAGTGGAGGAAGAAATTGACAGGTTAGAACGGAATGGAGTACTCGTGAAGACAGACCAGAGTAACTGGGCAACGCCAATTGTGGCCTTACCCAAGGCTGACAAAACTGTTTGACTATGTGGTGATTACAAAGTCGCAATCAACCAGCCATTGATGACGAACAATATCTGTTAACAACCTCGCAAGATCTGTACGCAGAACTTAGCGTAGCAAGAGTCTTCACTAAACTGGATTTGTCTCACGCTTATGCCCAACTCAATGTGGGCAAGGAAAGTCAGTAGTACTTCATTTTCAACACACATAAGGGCTTGTATTCATAACCAAAGCTGCCCTATGGTGTTAAATCTTCCCCAAAGGTTATCCAGTCTGTCATGGACAAAATGTTACAAGGCATTCCGCACTGTGTGTGCAAACAGGATGACCTACTGATATTCACAGAGGGCATGGTAGAACATCTGGAAATCCTCAAGCACGTTCTCACATGACCTAACTGCCACAATGTCAAACTACATCAAAGTAAATGTGCACGCGCAGTCAGAGTACCTTGGACTCAAAGTAGACGCCAACGGACTTCGCCTTGTGAAGGCAAAAGTGGAAGCAATAGTGAATGCTCCAAAACCCAGCAATGTGTCAGAGCTACGATCATTCCTTGGGATGGTGCAGTTCTATGCACGGTTCCTTCCAGATTTAGCAACTGTGCTAAAGCCACTACATCATCTGCTATAAAAAGATGTAAAATGGACGTAGGGAAAGGAACAGCAATGTGCATATGACATCTGCAAGGAAAACTTGACAAGTTCAAACTCCTTGTTCACTACGATACGACACATGAGATGAAACTTGCTTGTGATGCATCAAGCTATGGTGTCGGTGCAGCGATCTCCCACGTAATGAATGACGGACAGGAAAAGCCTATTGTTTTTGCATCCCGCACCTTATCACCGAGTGAGCGTAATTATGCACAGATAGAAAAGGAAGCACTTGGCATCGTGTTCAGAATCAAGAAATTCCATCAGTTTCGTCACCCTAGTGACTGATCACAAACCACTACAAGTGATACTCGGTCCCGAGTCAGCTATACCTTCCAAGGTGGCATCAAATGCAATACAATACAATTTATTTGTCATTTGAACCCCATTGAGGTTCAAACCCCAGGTCGTTCCTGCTGGAGCAGTTGCAGATGCGTTGTCCCGGTTGCCCCATGAGATCTCTGACATGGGAAGTGAGAACTCAATCTACACACTGCAAGTTGTAGATGAAGACTTTCTGGTGACTTGTTGCGGAAGCCCCGAAAAGCGATCTCCCAGCAGGGACCCGCGTCTCCCGGTGTTCCTGTCCACCAGACCTGCGGTAAGCCTCCGAATCCCCGGGGTCGGGTCGCAGCAGCGCGCCACCACCGCTCCTCCAGCTCCGAACTCGGCCAGCTCCGCGATGGTGAGTAGGTCTGCAGCTCCGTGACTGGAGCCCCAGGTCGTTCCTGCTGGAGGCCGCTCCACGGTGCTAGGCCCCAACGACAACGGAGACCCGTCAGAGAAAAGGTCGAGTTCTCCGTGCAGGAGATAGATTTTTTAAGTTTCCCCCGCCCCCCGCCCCCCACGCACGTACCCACACGCATACACAAAAAATAAAATAAAAACTACATTCAAACGAGACAAAAAATAATAAAAAGACAGACGGACTGCAGAGGCCGCTGCGACGCGAGTCGCGTTGCCCACCAACCATCAAGGATGCAGCGTTGGGCAATTTTGCTGTTCCAGAATGACTACAAGGTTGAGTACAGGAGCTCCAAGTGCAAAGCAGTTGCAGATGCGTTGTCCCGGTTGCCCCATGAGATCTCTGACATGGGAAGTGAGAACTCAATCTACACACTGCAAGTTGTAGATGAAGACTTTCCGGTGACTGCAACAGAAATTGCAGCAGAAACAAAGAAAGACACTGTGCTGAAGTGGGTCTATGAACAGACATTGAATGGTTGGACTGAAATCGATAGTGGATTGAACTTGGTTCTGAACTCCGAGCTGAAGCCTTTCCATAATCGACGCCATGAATTATCATGTGAGCAGAGATGCATTAAGTGGGGTTATAGAGTGGTTGTACCAGAATCTTTGAGAAACAAAATTATGAATGAACTTCATGCCGAACATCCTGGCATAGTAAGCATGAAGTCAATTGCCAGAAGTTTTGTGTATTGGCCTGGTATTGACATTGACATTGAGTCACTGGTGAGCAAATGTAGTGTCTGCTAAAATTGCTGGAGTAAACCACCAAAAACAACACTGCAACCCTGGTCATAGCCAAGTAGACCTTTTCAGAGAGTTCATGTAAATTTTTGTGAAAAGGGTAATGAGCACTTTCTGGTACTAGTAGATAGTCATTCCAAATGGATTGAGGTTACGCATATGGGGTCAAGCCCTACTACTGAGTGTACCATAGATGAGTTGAGATTTTTGCATGCCATGGTTTACCGGAAGAACTTGTTTCTGATAACGGCTCTCAGTTTCGTTCAGAACGGTTCAAAAAGTTCATGCAGCAGAATGGTGTAAAACACACACTTGTTCCCCCATACCATCCAGCCTCCAACGGGGTAGTGGAAAGGCCTGTTAGTTGTCCAAGACGCTCTCCAGAAACGGGTTTTGCAGGGTAGTTCAAAGCTCAGCATGAAACATCGTTTAACTAGTTTCTTGCTGAAGTACAGAACCACACAACAGGTTACTCACCTGCAGAATTGTTGATGAAGAGAAAGCTAAGAATACGCCTCAGTCTAGTTCCACCCAATTTGGCCTTGAGACTTGAACAAAACAGTTAAGTAAAAAATGCCATTTTGGCTCCCACAAAAAGAGGTACTTCAAGCCAGATGAGCAGGTTCGTGTTCTAAGTCCTCCCACAAAGTCCAGTCGAGACAAATGGGATGTTGGGAAAATAGTGGAAGTGTGTGGAATAAAAAGATACTTAGTTGCAGTTGGAGATAGGATAAAAAGTGTTCATGTTGATCAGATGATTCCAGCCAAAGATGAACTAAAAACTGAGCATGAAGTCCTAATCCCTGATTTTTTAAAATCTGAAAGTGAGTTGGAAGAGACCACTGTGATTGAATACAAAGTTCAGTTAGTACAGACAAAGAAACAGATTCCTCTGGTCAAAGTCAGGGTACTAAAACAGAGCCAAACGAGCCAACAGTTGAGTCGGCACCTAAACCTGTTACACCTGTTACTGTTAGACGATCAGGCAGGATCCGTAAACCAGTAGTCAGATTAGGTTTCTAAGTTAAGTAACTCACTGTATAAGTAGAACGAAAATGTGTAGATAGGTAAAATAAATATATTATGTTTATCATTTAAGATTTCATAAATACTGGTTTAAATCAAGTATCACAACAACAAAATTGTAACTGTACTTAGATTTAATACAAAAAAAGGAGAGCAGTGTAATGTATTCATGTATGTTAATGAGTTGGTGCTCAATATAAGCAGGGAATGTTGGGTAATAAATCTCTCTCTCTCTCTCTCTCATGATCCAGGCAACCTGCATGTAATTTGTTATTCATTCTGCCGTCTGGAATATAACAGTAAGTACCTTCATTCATTTATGGAATGTGTCATTGGCAAAATCAGCATTAGTTGCCTACCTATAGTTATCCTTGTAAAATGTGGTAGGGAACGACCTTTCGGTATTGCTGCAGAATTTTGATGAAAGTACCACCACAATATTATTGGGTTGGCAGTTTCAGGATTTTGACCCAGTGATGCTCAGAAATGGCAACTTATCTCCAAGTCAAAATAATGTATGACTTGAAGGAGAATGTATGAGTTGAGCAGCAGAATTGACTACCTTGTATTCCTTCTTCCCAAGTACTTTTTCTTATCCGCCAACTTGACTAAATAAAGATTGGGTGTTATGCTAGCCATGAGCTGAATGACCCTGAGACAGTTACTTGGAGTTAATGAATTGAAATTTAAGCTGGAAAATGTGCAGAAAAGATTTGCAAGGATATCACCAGGGCCTGAGCTATAGGGAGAGGTTGGACATGCTAGGACTTTATTCCTTGGAGTGCAAGAGGTTGAGGGGTGAAGTTATAGAGATGTATAAGGTTATGAGGGGAATAGATGTAGATATACAGAGTCCCTTACCCAGGGTATGAGAATTAAGAACCAGAGAACATAGGTTTAAGCGAGAGCGAATGATTTCATAGGAATCCGAGGGGGAATATTTTCTGGGTAAGCCTGTGGAAATAGTTGAGCTGCATGTTCCTGTTCAGGTGAGGAACAAGGTGGAACGTTTAGGGCATCCTGGCTGACGAGATGATGAAGCTCTGGTCTGGAAAAAGTAATTGGCATACATCAGGTTTAGGCAGTCGGGATCAGGTGCATCCCTAGGTGATTATAAGAAGTATAGGAATATACATAGGAAGACAAACAGGAGGACAAAAATAGGACATGAAATGGATCCACCAGACAAAGCAACAGAAAATCCTAAGCAAATTTTCAAGTTTATTAAGAGTAAAAGGGTGGCTAGGAAGAGAATAGCCTCCCATTAAGATCAGAATGAGATCTTTATGTAGAGCTGTAAGAGACGGGGATAATATTAAATTAATATTTCTCATCCATTTTTACTGAGGAGGAGATCATGGTAGGTGAATTGTGATACCTTATACAAATTAACAAAGACGGGCTATTGGTGGTTTTCAAGTGCATTGAGGTGGATAGATCCTCGGGGCCTGACCAGGTGCATCCTCAGATCCTTATTCCTTCTGGGAAAAGGCAGAGCAAGAGCAGAATTAAAGGGCTTAAAGCGCCCGTCCCACGAGCATGCGACCTTTGCATTCAAGTGGGCTGGGCAGGCCAGTAGATATTGTCCATATGGACTTCAGCAAGGCCTTTGACAAGGTCTCACATGATATGCTGGTCTGGAAAGTTAGATCACATGGAATCCAAGATGAACTGGCCAATTGGATTCAAAATTGACATGGAGGATGGAGTCAAAGGATAATTGTGGAGGATTGTTTTGTTGACTGAGGCCTGTGACCAGCAGTGCACAACAGATATTGATACTGTTGTTTGTCATCTACATTAACAATTTGGATGACAGTGTAGTTAACTGTTGTTAGTGTTGTAGAACAGAGATCTAGGAGTACAGCTCCTTGAAAATGGTGGTTCAGATGGACATGGTAGTGTAGAATGTGTTTGGTCCACTTGTCTTCGTTGGGAAGGATATTGAGTACAAAAGTAGGGGCATCATGATACAGCTGAACAAGTCATTGGTGAGATCACACTTGGGGCACTGTGCAATTCTAGGCATCCACAAGGATGTTATTAAGTTGGAAATGGTGCCGAAAGTATTCACCAGGATGGTACCTCAAGTGGCCTTCAGTTGCAGGGGTAAGTTGGATAGATGGGGACTTTTGTCTTTGGAGCTAAGGAAGCTGAGGGGTGTCCTCTTGAAGTATAAAAAAATGATGAAGTGAATGCTCACAACCTTTTTCCCAGTTTAGATTATTCTAAAACTATATGGCATAGGCTTAAAGTGACAAGGGGAAAGATTTAAGAAGGACCTCAGGGACTACTTTGTCACTCATTTGGTCATCTATATCTGGAATGAACTACCAAAGGGCACTATAGAGGTGGATATAATTACAACCTTCAAAAGACATTTGGAAAGAAATATGGATAGGCAGGGTTTGGAGCGATATGGGCCAAATGCATGCAAATGGGATTAGTCCAGAATGCCTACTTGTTTGGCAAAGACAGGTTGAGCCACAGTGCCTGTCTCCAAGTTATATGGCTCCAGGGCTCTATAACTACCCCTTCCAATTCTGGGGACCGAGCTCCTTGCTCATTTCTGACTTATTAGGTGTCCAGATACTCGCATTCTCTATAAACCTACTGGGTTCACTGGAAAATGTATTTTAATGCTACGTAACATCGAAACTCATGTTGACATCTGAATAACACAAAGTAGTCCAGAATATTTCCAGTTTGGCATCTCCAAACTCCCGACCATGTCAGGTTATTAGTATTGTGGGGAATCGGTGTTTAATTCTGGGGAAAATTGCAACCAAATCAATTGCAACTGAACCAAATATTATATGTATCCTGCAGCCATGCCCTGAACCTTCCATCAATAATGAATAGACCATGGCCAGGAGCTTGAACTCTGTCTAATATTTCTTTGCCTAACCCAGGAGTGTTGACACCAGTTGTATTACAGCAACTGACTGAAATCAACAAAGCTATCATAAACCAAGCTGTTTAGATCTCTATGGCTTTTTGGCTTTATTAACTGATCCATCAGGGGTCTACTTAATTTTTTTTTTGAAGCAATCCATCACATCTGATTCCAGTTGCTTGGCATTTACAGGAAGGAAAGGATTTACTTTCATATAATGCTGCCTCACAGCCTTGAATTTGTCCTACATTTGCTCTCTGTATCTATAAGCCACTTGCTACTGGTTGAGATGTAGTGCTCCCCATAAATCCCAATGCAGAGTACAAACCAAGTCTATGTTGGTTGAGGTCAACACCAGGTCACCTTTAGTGTGCTTGGAGTCCATTCCATCTTGCGATTTCCTCCTCTGTATATGATAATTCTGATGAGTGTGGCACTTCATCAGTTGAGAACCATAAGTCCACAATATTTACTCTGACATTGGATACAGCTTGAACCTATAATCTGCGACACAAAACTCCAACTCGAGGCTGAGAATTTGAGAGTGCTCTGTCGGGCAAATAGCACGGGTTATTATCCCAAGTAGTCCAAAACTTTGAAATAAAAGTCACAAAGTGAAGGGAATGTATATGAATTTTTATGTTAAATTGCAGGTATAGTTCAGTTGAGCCGGGATCAAGACAAGGGCAGAGCTGTGTTTCAATTCCATTGCTCCTGGGTGAGGCATACGGGGGATTTATAGCATGTCTGGTAATGTCTGGTTCTGGGAAGCATGTCAAAGATGGATTAAACAAAAATGATTATACTCTGCAGAATTCTTTTAGAAATTAGCTGACACTTAGACATGCCAAATATCAAACAGCCGCACAATGGATAGACAGACTCAGCAAAAAAAAAAAAGACAATGTAGCAATATTCTAATTCCTCTATAACTGCCAGAAGATAAATAATAATCGGGTTCTATGACCTCCTGTATCGTCTTAGTTTTAAAATGTAAAAATCTCCAGAAGTCCCAGAGGTATTGTAAAAAAAATAAGATGGTTGAGCTAATCAGTTGAAACTTAAAGCACAACACTCACAAAAAAAATCTCACATTACCTTCCTTAAGGTTATACATTTGCTTAGAATTAATCATTCTAAGCACATTCCATTCTTCACACTTCAGGTACGGTTATCACACTGCCTGGTGCTCAGGCATATTTCTGTGTGATAATCATAGCTGAATCTTACAAGTGTCAAAACATATGTCATGGTTAAGATTTAAGTCTCATTCCAGAATTATGATCACAAAAATCTAAGTTTACCTTCCAGTGAGATATAGCTGTTCTGTTTAGTTTAGATTAGAGATACAGCGCGGAAATAGGCCCATCGGCCCACCGGGTCCGAGCCGACCAGCGATCTCCGCACATTAACACCATCCTACATCCACTAGGGACAATTTTTACATTTACAAGCCAATTAATCTGCAAACCTGTACATCTTTGGAGTGTGGGAGGAAACCGAAGATCTCGGAGAAAACCCATGCAGGTCACGGGGCGAACGTACAAACTCCGTAGAGACAGTGGTGTGGCCCAAATATACTTAAACAGACAAAAACACGAATAAAATCAGTATAAACAGTAATCTTTTTATTTCGCCAGGCGGGTGTGGTAAAACTCTTAACAGTATTCAGGGTCGGAGATGCAGCTTTTCTCCGGGCTGCACTTTCGACCCGTCCTCGCGGCCTACCAGCGGGCCTGGAGCGGCATTTCCTGAGGGGACCGCCCGGATCCTCGGCATCGGCATCGGCGGCGGCTGCGGAGCGACGGGGCCGTCCGGAGCCTCGGCATCGGCACCGGCATCGGCGGCGGCGGAGCTACGGGTGTGAGGACGGCAGTGCAGCGCTGGAGCACCATTGCGGGGCGGGCGGTGCCTTGCCTGGGTCGCCGCGCTGGAACTCCGGTGAGTTGGGACCGGCGTTAAAAACATCGCGGAGTTGCGGGCGGCGGCGCTGAAACTTTACATCGGGAGCCTGGGATCTCGCGACGAGATCGCCAGTTGAGCTCCATTCGGCGCGGCCTTGTCGGCTCCGGAAGCCACGGTCTCGAGTAGGGAGGCGGCCGTTCCAGGGTTCCCAGGCCGCTGGGAGGACTCTCCCGACGCCGGAACATCATCACCCGGCGAGGACGGCCTGGAACATCGGTCCTCCGTAGAGGCAACTGTGGAGGCCTCAATAGGCCCGACTATGGGTGGACAGTGGGGATGGGACTGGACTTTGTGCCTTCCCCCATAATGGGAACCATTGTGGGGGGATGTTTTTTATGTTAAAGCTATTTATTATTGTTATGTTTGTATTCCTTTTTTAATGTGCTGCATTGGCAAAAAGAATTTCACTACATCTAGGTGTATGTGACAATAAATCAACCTTTGAACCTTTGAACCTTTGACAACAGACTATACAGAGATGTCCCACACAAAGGGACAATGGTTTCAGTACATGTGTATATACCTCTTTACTCGATGATTCAGCAATAAGTTATCTATAAAGTTTAGTACAGCCTCTTGATTCTTAAGATTGACAGATCCTTAAGATTGACAGCATCAGAAGATTGACGGGTTCTGAGAGGGGACGAGTTAGCCATATATGGTTATATGAGAAGGTTATATTTCTGCAGAACAAGCATTTTTGTTTTTTCTATTTACGACGCACATCATAATCTTGTGGAACAAGGGTTAGTTCCTATGTTATAGAGGAGACATTCGTGAAATTTGTGCTTGTTATCTCGCTTATGTTATTGGAAAGAGGACATTGACAGTCTGCTGACCTTGTTAATGTACTGAAAGCAAGGGTTAATGCTTTTTTGCTAGCTAGCAATTTAATAGAAGGCGGTGAAAGCCTGTCTTAGTTTCATCGGAATCCATTTTTATTTTGAAATCATTATTAACTTCCACATTCCTTCTCTTTATCAGTTTATGATAACATTCGCAATCCCCGGTTGGTACATAATGGTCGTAAGCAATTTACAATAAAAATTTAGAGCGATGATTAATAAAAAGATAGAGCCATAGTGTAATATAGTATTCCAAAGTCCATCAAGCCAACTGAATGGCCAGCATCTCCCATTTATTTAATTGTACCCATGCATGTCATAGTCAACCTTATGGGTTTTCTCAATTTCTTGGGAAATGTGGGTAGCAAGGTCGGTGATATTTGTAGTCTCATCGGGGATATAAGCTCACGGTTTATGATAGCACAGGTGCCTCCATTTTCTGTCCAATGCCATGTGATTTTGTAAGGCCATAGTGCGGATGGCAACATTCTCTGCTGTAATAGACGTCATGGCCTTATTTACATCTGTTAAGGCACTAACGGTTGCATTTGCCAACGTCTCCATGGCGGAGGCCATATTGATCAATTCTCGCAAGGCATGAGCAGTCCCCCAGAATGGGAAGGCAATCATCCAAAATCGTTCTGATTCTGATATGCCCCATCTTGTTCTTAAGGGAAGGGACAACTCAGTTAGTTGTTGCACCATATGAGTGTGGGGAACGACATAAGCCAGATAGCAGCATCCTCTCCAGTTGTCGTTCTTACCCAACCTCATGTCAAAAGTGGAGTCATCTCCTGGTGGCATCCCTGGCAGCCCAGGGTATGCCCATGATCAACATCCAAAGTGTGTTCCATTTACTGCTCGTGGTGGTCTCGTAATAGAGAATGGGATACACAATTTTCTCACCATTTGTCCTTTTGTTCTCTCTGCACCTGCTAGTAGAAGTTCCATTGTGAAAGCAGTATACGGCCATAGCTTTGGTCTGGTTTAGGGGTATTGGTACCAATGGTATGCCTTCCCCCGCTGTTGTGGAGAATGTGGGTGCACACCCAACGGTTACTACTATTCCCCCTTCGAGCAAACTCATAGCTCATGGCCAAAAAGCTATTAGTCCAGGCCACCTGGGGCATTCCCAGGATGCTGAGGAGAGTTACTAATTAGTGTAATTGTTCTTCTTTCCTTTCCACAACAGCACCTGTAGTCGGGATCGAACCCGGGTCTCCGGCGTTGCATGCGCTGTAAGGCAGCAACTCTACCGCTGCAGCACTATGACCGCAGGTTCTGTCTTTGAAAGGTGACATTTAACTAAAGTCTTTTTTGCTCTCACAAATAGAAATCATAAGATCTCATGGGAATATTTCAAAGAATACACCTATTCTCTTCATCAGCATTTATTCTTCCATACAAATTATCTTGTCATTATGTACTTGGTTTGTGTAGGAACTTGCTGGTGTAAATTGACTTCTCCAGCAAGACTGCATTCAACTACACTAGAAGCATTTCATTGTCTCTAAAGCACATTGTGGCATCTTGATACTGCAAAATATTCCATTAGAATGAAAACTTATATATTTGTTTAACTTGATTTTTCCAGAGAAAGAATTTTGGAGAGAAACGTTTAATGTATTTGAGAAAGAAAATAGATTTTCATTATTTTAAACAAGACAGGAATCTGATACCATATATCATTGATAAGGTAAGGTAGTCTAGATGCTGTT
This sequence comes from Amblyraja radiata, assembly GCF_010909765.2. Lineage (NCBI taxonomy): Eukaryota > Metazoa > Chordata > Chondrichthyes > Rajiformes > Rajidae > Amblyraja > Amblyraja radiata. The sequence continues at coordinate 52,437,662 of NC_045966.1, forward strand.
TACTCATCGTCAATATATAAGCAAATATGTAGGATGCTTTTTAGCGGACAACGCACGTTTCTTGTATTAGAAGGCATTCAAGCAATGTCTTACTGTTTACAGTGAGGAAATAAAACACTGCATTAGCCCCTCACTGGGATGTTAAGGTAAAACGACTCCAGAAAAGGCAGATTGTAAAACAAGACTGAAATATTAAGCAGTTTACATCAGGCAGGATAATCTATTGAAGACAGTTCAGGTTTTATTTCATCTTCAAGTGATTATGTGAAGATCCAATTGAACTTGTTGAATAAAATAACTGATTATAATTTATCTTATGAAAGTTTTTATTATGGATTTAAGTGGCAAACATTCTATGAAGCAAGCCTACTCTGAAAATCAAAAAAAAAAGCTAAATTTGGAAATATGAAATAAAATCTAAGCACTGGAAATACTAAACATCTGCAGAGAGTGAAACAGTCATTTCAAAGACTCTTCTGCCAAACCTATTCGAGGTAGTTATATAGTATAGGAACGTTGTCATACCCAGCTTATATGATACAGATGACTGGATATTTGTATTTAAGAATAGCAGCTGCCCTGTTAAGATTTTGGGGAAAACCTAACCGATTTTGTTATGCCGAATTATAAATTACAGGATTTATTAAAGTAAATTTCAAAACTGTAAAATGGGCCGAACGGGAGATTATGTAGAGCACAGCATCATTAAGGACACCAAGTAATACTGCAGTGACTGATGTACGTAATATGCATTAAGAAATGCATTAAAATGTTTAAATACCTAAAAGGATTACATGACACATTGATTTTCCATTTGGATTTTTGACTGGCAAATTAATACTTTAAAGTGCTAAAATTATACTGCAAAGAACCGTGCAATGTTTTCCAATGTGAAACTGAGCGAGATATGAGAATACATTGGTGTCGTTCCTGCTCTTTTGGAAGCCTTTGGAGCTTTTTGGGACACCTCAAAACATCTGGAAATACTCAAAACAGTATCGAGGGCTGACCTCACCAATACACGTTTACAGACGGCAAGTTAGTGGACAATGAGGACTTGGTGTAATTTCTTTGATTTTCTCGGATAGTCTCTGTTTTCTTATGGCTGTTTTTTTTAGGCTGGATGGGAATAGAAGAGTATTAGTTTAGTTTACTTTAGTTATTGTCAAGTGTACCAAGCTGGTTCTGCGTGCTACCTAGTCAAATCATGCTGGACATGAGTACAATAAATCCTCTTTTTAATTTTTAGTATTTGTTTTGGAGATAGTGTGGAGACACTAACCACTGAGTCTGCAATGACCATCAATCACCCATACACTAGTTCTATCCTACACATTAGGAACAGTTTACAGAAGTCAACTAATCTACAAACCTGCGCACATTTGGAATGTAGGAGGAAACTGGAGCACCTGGAGAAAACCCATGCGGTTACCCGGAGTCAGGATCAAACCCAGGTCTCTGGCAGTGTAAGACAGCAACTCAATTGCTATGCCACTGTGCCGTGCTCTTCTGGAACAGCAGACCGGGAGTCGCCATGTTCACGCACCATCTTACAAATTCAAAGTGTCTGAAAAGTCTGATCCTTCATCTGAACTGGAAAAGAGTAAAACATGTGAGTTTTAAGTTGCAAAGTGGGGAGAGGAATGGGAGAACAAAGGGAATGAATGTGATGGGTTGATGCCAGGTTTGATGTTGGGATGAATGAAAGCAATGTAGTCTCTGGAATGTCTTCCTTCTTCCTTTTCCCTGAACCTACCCTCCAGCATTGGTAATAAAGCTCCTGACTGCATCTTAACCATTTCCCACACCAAGTTATACGATGTAGAATTAGATCCTTTGACCCAGCATTAACCGCTTATTAAAGTAGTCCATTTTTATTATGCCCATATTTCCATGAGCCTTCTCCAGAACCTGCGAGCAGTTTTGGGCTGCATACCCGAGGAGGGACGTGCTGGTGTTCGAGGGAGTCCAGAGGAGGTTTATATCGGGTTAACATATGATGATCGTTTGATGGCTCAGTACTCACTAGAGTATAGAAAGATGAGGGAGGACCTAATTGAAACTTACCAACTGATAGCTGATTGATATATAAAGGTTTTAAAATCATGAGGGGAATTGATAGGGTGAATGCACAATTTTTTTAATCCAGGGTAGGGGAATTAAGAACCAGATGACATAGTTTAAGGGGAGAGGGGAAAGATTTAATAAGAACATGAGGAGCAATTATTTTATTCAGAGGTTGATGAGTATATGGAATGAATTGCCAAAGGAGGTAGTTGAGACAAGTACTACAATAGCATTTAAAAGACAGGTACATGGATAGGAAAGGTTTGAGGGATATGGCCAGACACTGACAAATGGGACCAGAGGAGATTGCCCACATTGCAGTTCCTAATCATGGGGTTCCTAACTAATAGCTTAGATGGTCTTGGCATGAACATGTATGGCAAAGGCGCCTGTTTCAAGGCTGTATGGCTCTCTGACTCTATGACTTTATATGTACTCAACTGAACATGCAAAGCTAGAGGATGTATTTGTTCCACTCTGTTGGGGAAGAAATGGAGCGTCAACTATATTGAAGAAGATGTGGACAGCCAGTGAGCATATCTTGACATTCACACTACCCTGGTTGGGTTAAAAGGTCAAGACACAAGAGTCCAAAAGAACAGATTATATGTCTAGTATTAAACAATACGGAATCTTTTCATGCTGGTGCCACAAATTCCTTTGGGACCATTTATGTTTGGCCAAACTATGCAACAAAACGGTAGAAGGCAGACTATTAATGCATGAACTGCAGAATGCAGAGCATTTAGTGCACAAACAGAAGACCACAGACCATTAAGCGTGTAAACGGGTCAATATGAACCATTAACGGAACAAAGGCAAACAAATACAGTAGTTGATAGATTATGTTAGGTAAACACAGTCCCTTCTCAATAGTACCATTGCCTGCTCAAGTCTAAATGGAGCGATGATAGTTTAATGACCAGTGACGTACATTCACAGTCATGCTGTATGGTCCTTTGTAAGCAGTTTTAAATTAGAAAACAAATCGTTTTGTGTTAAGCCATGCTGGCAATAAGTAAAAGGTCAGCTCATTCCTGGGACATAAATTGTATCCCATGCCTCTCCTATTATTATTCTATTTATAAGGACATGGGAAAAATTAATGGTGAAAAAATCCCTTAGTTCATTGAAGCTTATTCTACTTTTGAATTCATTCATAATGGTTCATAGATGGTTAATAATTGTGCATATTGAGAAGATTTTTCTTCCTTTATTTTGTTTGTTATGTAACGTAAGTAATCTTGCCTGTGGCTAAAAAAGTTTTTTTTCTGACATACTTGTTTTTTTAAATAAGTAATAACAAGAGTTTTGTCACTACTGAACGGACAATTATTTTGTATGTAAATTTATATCAGTGAATAATTAAATTTGGTATAACTGAGAAACTTAAAATTATCCAGAACAGGCTGTACTAGATGAAGATCTATCTTAAGCCCTAGCTTTCTGGATTCTTAATACTTAAGCTATTTGTTCTTATCCTCTGCCCCAGCTTTACTCTAATTTGCTCTGCTCCTCTTTCTTGAGTAAATTTACATGCAATATTTCTTCCCCAGTAATACCCATTGTGGCATTGGACAGTGTTAACTAGGTCATGTTCATAAGTGATAGGAGCAGAATTAGGCCATTCAGCCCATCAAGTCTACTGTGCCATTCGATCATGGCTGATCCATCTCTCCCTCCTCACCCCATTCTCCTGCCTTCTCCCCATAACCCCTGACACCTGTACTAATCAAGAATCTAACTATCTCTGCCTTAAAAATATCAATTGACTTGGCCTCCACAGCCTTCCGTGGCAAAGAGTTCCACAGATTGTGTGTGACTGGGCAGTCTTACCCATTTTGTTCTTGGTAGTGTTATCCATTGTATTAGAGGGTACTGCTACTCATTGCACTACTGGGTAGTGTTACCCGCTGTGCTTTAGATCCGTTTTACCCAATGTGCTGTTGAACAGTGATACTTTTGTGCTTTTGGGCAGTGGCACCTATTCTGCCATTGGGCAACATTACCCATTGTATCATTGTAGTTTTAGCCAATATTTTGTCACTGGCAGTGTCACCCTTTGTGCCTTGGGCAGCATTAGCCATTGTATGAATGGGTTGTGCTATCCATTGTGTGATTGGGTTGTGGCATAAAAATGGGTTAGCCACAATCATAAATAATCAGGTGGGAATATTACTTCAGATCAATGACCTTTCAACAGATCTAATGAAAGGTTAGAGAGATCATAAAGAGAGCGGGTTGAAGAATTTAAGAGACGGGCAACTAAAAGCTTGTGGGTGCCACTGGTGCCACCGCCCAAAAGCACAAACGTATCACTGTTCAACAGCCTCACGGACTGAACAGCGGAGTTCTGCAAAACAACCACTAAATCTTCATTAATGTTCTTCAGCGTAAAGGAGGCAAAATTGCAACAGCTGAATGTTGTGCCTAAGTTGGATGAACTTGTTTTACTTGGAAGAAATTCTGAGCACCTGAATTGTAAAAGACCACATGTTGTACCTCCTGTAGTTGCATGGAAAGTATCATGGAGAATGGAGTGGGTATTGATGGAGATGGAAGAGTGA